>NC_056743.1:694975691-694998191 GCF_019279795.1 Protopterus annectens
AGCTTTTAGCCTGCAAATTGTTTTGACAACATTCACTGCATGATTCACTTCACATTTCACATTCTGGCAGTGTGCACACATAACTAGCAATTATATAATGAATAACAGCAAACTATGTATATATAATGAATAACAGCAAACTATGTATTTTCCTTTGGTAAAAGAAGCTCTTCTATAAAATAGCCATCCGAGCTGCAAAAAAAATTTCAAAAATTACATATCCAACATTATCATATATAAATCACAAGACAATTTAAAGAACAACAACTACATAAAGTAAATCTAAGGGGCCCTTGCTTTGACTTCTTTTCCCCCTGACTAAGAAAGTCAAGGCACACCAAAAGATAAACAGTGGTATGTAGACATTATGAGTATATTTGGTAATGTATTTCTTATACTAACCATCCAAAACCATTGGTTGATAAGCATCTCTCTCATAAGTCACAGTAGACTCTTAGAGCAACCCCGAGGACAGCTATCACTATCCTCAGAGTTTACAAGACAAACTAGGAAATGGAAGTAGTTTGCCAGATCTTTCTTCTGTATCACGCATACACGCATTCTCATCTTTTAACAACTTAAAATCTTCAGTCCACCTACTGCATGTCTTTGGAATGTGGGAGAAAACTGGAGCATCCAGAGAAAACCCATGTGAACACAAGGAGGACATGGAGATTCTGCACAGAACACATCCCGACCAAGAACTGAACAATGGCTCATACCTAATTTTAAAAACTCCTGGCCCCTGCCAGTAATGTGAAATGCTTTTCTACTTTAAGTATGGAGTTCTGCTTCAAAGAAGCTACTGTTGATCGATCATCTTCCCAGAACCTAATACTGCCATCAACTTTTATTTATTTTTTTCATTTCAACAATTGTTCATTTCACCTTCTAATGTTCTATGAATGGTATTTAGGAACTGAGTTACCTTTTAACAGCCTCTTGGCATTTCTTAAAACAGGAATTATTGATAAAGTCCAACTTAGTATCTATATCTGTTCTGCATTGTGCACAGTCTTACATTTAATAAGCCTTCATTTCAGAATGTGTGTTTTATTTTTCACCAGTTCAAATTAATATTTTTTTCATCCATTCTGGCTAGATCTGTGACACAGAGTGATAAGGCTGTAACAATGACCTAGATTAGCCAAATGCAATTAGCTACTTGGCACTGGAAAAGCAGGGTTGGGGAAGGTTGGGAACAGTTGGTCCATTCTCCTACCAGGGGTGCAAACATCCTTGACCTTGTACTCACAAACAATGGGGGACAATGTTCCTCACCCAATGTAATATCTTTGCTCGTCACATCTGACCATAAGGCAGTATTACTTGAAATAAAAATGAAATCCCGCGATCCAACAAAACCAAAAACTTTTAGGAGTTACTCCAAGGCTAAGTTCTCTCTACTAAGCAAACCCTTGGCTAAATTTCAAGTACCCCCAAACCCTGTAAACATCATAGACTACGCTGAGCTACTTACAAAATCTCTGTACACCCATACTGATAGCTGTATGCAGTGACCTGGGCTCACTCATGTTAAGAATAAGACAAATTCAAAAGACAAGCCACCCTGGTGAAATCACACTATCAATCAGTTATACAACAAAAGAAAAAAAATCTTGGCCAAGCACAGGAGGAACAAAGCCATACATACTAAAAGCCTCTGACCAATCTAAACAGGCAGCTAAGAGGGTTAACTAATACTTCAAATCCTAAACTTGAAGAAAAAATAGCTTCTCACTCAAAGGACAACCACAAAGCTTTTTACAGATATGTCTGTAACCTCAGAGGAAATATAAAACAATGCACAGAGCTTATTGTAAACATTACCCACACTGAACCAGAGGCCATTGCCAACCTCTTGGCTAACAGGTTCAGGTCAAATTTCTCCATCCGCTCTCCCCCCGATAGTTCAAAGGAAATACCACATAACATAATCCCCCAACCATTACTGGAGAAAATGGCAAACACAAAGAAAAAGTCTTGAGCATGCCACCACGGGAAGTCCACAGTATAAAATCCAAAAAACTATTTAAAAACAGCTTTAATGCAACTTTCCAAGTAAAATAAAATAAAATAAGATGAGCCTCTTATGAACCACGATAAGCACTTTCGGCCGTAGCCTTCCTCAGATCGTAATCAGTATGGCTCACTCTTTAGGAATTAAAGTAAAATCCACCAATCAGTAACCATCCTTTTGGCTGATGCCTTGTTTTCAACCTATCAGTGTATAGCCAATCAAACAACAAGATGAGGACGGGGCCCCCATTTTTAGCCTTTCAGAAATGGCATGAGCAGAACTACCACATTCAAGCTAGGACTGCGATCAGCTCTAAGATTAATAATCCAATTAACTTCAGTTGTTTCAGTACAATTCTGAATGTTCCCACCTCTGTTTCCTTCATAAACTCATTCAACAACCCTAAACTTAAATGAATGTGGCAGATACAATAAAACATGACTTTCCAAAGCATTACTCTTGTCTTTATGCTGTATATCCCTCACATGACGTAAAATTCTTTCCTTAAATTGTTGGTCAGTTTTCCCAATATAATAAGTGGGACATTTCAAACAAGTGGCAAGATATACTAAATGTTTAGTATGACAGGTGGCACTATCCTTGAAGTGATACTCCATTCCTGTAATAGGATGTCAGAAGGAGTTGGTAGTATCAATAAAAGAACAAGCTTTGCATCTTCCACATCTAAAAGTGCCTTTTTTCTTTGTATTAGAAAACTAATTCATAGGGAAGCCATTCTTTGAACATAACTACCTCTTAATATTCTTCTTATTTTTAAATAAGAACCTAGATGTTTCTCCAACTATGTTTCTCAGTTTTTCATCTTCTGTCAGTATCGGCCATTATTTCCTGATAATATTGCATACTTGTACAGAACCTGTACTATACATAAGCATGCAACTTAGTGTTTGCTAGTTAAATTCTTTTTTAATCGATTCCCTGTGATCATTGCTGGTTCCTTCCTTGTAGAGATATGGGCACCCTTTCCCTTTCCTAATCTCCCTAAATTTGCAAGATTTAATGGCAATGTCCTTCCTTGTGTACCCTCTATCTTGTAAGTAATGCTGTAATTTATCTTTCTCCATATCAAAATCTTCATCCTTAGTACATAGTTGTGAAATGTGTAGTTTGATTCCCCATGATATTTTTAAAGACAGACCTTGGGTGCATACTGTTCTTGTGCAAATAGTGATATCTCCAAGTGTCCTTCCTATAAATTGAAGTCTCTATACCCAGTGTTTGAACTACCATCAGCTTAACATCTAAGAACTCAATTACATCCTTGGAAAAATTCACAGTAAACCTTAAAACGTTGGTGGTGTCATTTAAATACTCTGCAAACTTCAAAAGTTGGACTTCATCATCTTTCCATAGGATAAAGATGTCATTCACAATGGGTACCCCCTGTGCCAACAGTTATTCCAATGTAGTCCTGGCACAATTGGAACTAGAGAATGTTTTTAATGATAACAATCCTTGGGAAAAGAACTTAACTTTCTGTGGACGATTTGTGGATGACATCTACACAAAGGAGGTCCAGTCACTAATCCCAGTAATTAAAGGCCCATAAATCTTATCAGCTTCATATGTCAGGCCATGGAAAGAATCATCATGGACATGATAAATGAGGACATAGGTAACATGCAAACACTGAACCCATCACAGTTCTGCTTTGTTAAAAAAGGCTATGTCTATTACATCTGGTGGACTTTTTTAAGATGATGAAGGTAAGACTGTGCACAAAGCTTACCTCGACCTGGCCAAGGATTTTGATACAATACTCTACTCAGGCATTACTGGCAATGCACTAATTTACATATAAACCCTTTTATCACCCACTGGATAGTCAGCTAGCTTACTAATAGGACCCAGGAGGTCAAAATACGTGAAGCCATCTCCACCATGTGGCCAGTCACTAGCAGAGTCCCCCAGGGCTCAGTACTGGGCCTACATTTTTCTGGCATCTATTTCTCTGAAATGGAAGCAAATGCTGAAGGTTTATGACTAAGTATGCAAATGATTGCAAACTGGGGGTTAGCATCAACTCCCCTTCAGGCACTAGTTTTATTCAAGAAGGTCTATCTCTGACTAATAAATGGTGCCAAAGCCATTGTCTTAAACTCAATGCCAAGAAATACATAACTGCACCCTTTGGGAAATCAACTATCCTGACTAATTACCATGTTGACAATGGACCCCTAAGAGTTGACCCAGTGATCTGGGATCTGGGTATGCACATAGACAGTAACCTTACCTTCAACTACCATGTGGCCACAGTGGTGAAAAAATCCTTTTATGTTGCACAACTTATAAGTAAGGACATGGGAGCACAATTATGTCAAGGGCAGGGTGCAGTATGCACCCAAAGTAAACATGGATGCCCACATCGGCCACTAGAAGTGAGGTTACAGCCATAATGCCAAACACTCCTCACAGCTGCCTATCTGATGATTGTGCCATGGATCTTTCTTGTTCTTGTGATAGGGAACAAATCGGATGTGTCTGTGGCTTAATGGTCAGCAGGCAAAGGGGTTAGAAAAAGTATTAAAAAATGTTTTTGTTTAGTTAGCTTTACCTTGCATGCCTGTCCCAGTATCTTGAAGTTATATCATTGTCATAAACTTACATTTTATATCCCAAGCCCAGGCATTTTCATTGATTCTGCTGCAGAAAGTTTAAAGCCAATATCAGCTGGATGCAAAGCTGTTACTTATTTCAATGAATTTCAAGGAAAAGTAGCTTGAGTATATAGAAATAGTCAGTTATGCTATATTTCCACCAAGCAAATCCCCAGTGTGAGTTCATCATACACCATGTCAAAATTAAAGGCACCAAACTCTTAATCATTGATTGCATTTATATACTACCAAGTAACAAAAGGCTGCAGACAAAGCCCTGCAATGGTTAAATCAAAAAATCATTGTCCTGTGGGGGGACTTCAACATTAATTGGCTACTTGCAAACAATACCTCTATATATCCCACAACATAACTTTAAACTCTTAAATATACAAATACAAACTGCTTTCTCCCTCAATTCATTTTTTCTGGATGATGCTACATCATACGCAAATCAAATTTTCAACATTTTTAGAAAGAAAAATCAGTCCTTTTCACCACACTGGACATTACTGAAAACTGAAATGCTAATGAGTAATAAAGACTATCTCTGGGATCAGAACCATAGAGCACACAACCTAGCAACTATAACAAGTTTTACACAGCTTATAATACTTTAAAAATGTCAACCTTGCAAGCAAAAAGCAACAGATTCTGTTTTTACTGAGCAAAAAAGCAACATACAAACACCTCTCCCCCCCTAAAAAAAACTGCAGTTCAGTTAATTAGCTTCTCTATTCTAATTTCTCATTTACCCTCTCCTCCTTTCCAAAATTGATGAGGTCTCAGTTGTGAAAAAATTATGGCCATTTAATTAACTCAGTATAAAAACTAATTTTCTGTTATACTTCACACTGTAATATTCTAGCATCATAACACCCCTGCCTTATTTTACTATTCTAATAGTTAAGACCTCCAAAGTTCCTAAATTATTAAGCAAAATTAAACCCACAACTCTGACAAACTCCCACCCACACTTCATTAGATTACTGCTTCAATATTAATAAATATATCCATCATAGAAGGAAAAATACCTTAACCCCGGATAAAGGGGATTTCCAGCCTCCTTATCATTATGTCATCCATATCACGTCATCCACTTCAAGTTCTGTTTTGTGTCGACTACTATTTGAATTTACCCTCTACAAAGACAATGGGACATCAACTGAAATACTGTAAGCAGAACTGCATATCAGCATGACAACTAGCCTGCCAAAAGGATGCAGACAAACCAGGTATTTATATCTGAAGCCTATGATAAATTTAGTGTTGGGTTTAAAAAATGAGATACTGTGATCACATACTCTTTAGAAATTATACATTAATTTGAATAATGTTTTCAACAAATGTATTATTCTAAGCAATTACTGAATTTCTCAAAATAATATTGAAACAATGACTGATAGTGTTTTAATAATCACCAATGAATATGATTAAGTTGGTTATTTCACAACTTGCACATAAAAAAGCAATAGTTCCAGGTTTACTACTGGATGAATTCTACAAAAATCTGCTGAGGACTTGATACCCTATTTAATACATCTTATTGATTATCTGAGTACATGTCCTTACAAGGTTAATCTGATGGGTTTTTTTCCTAGCTAGTCTTACACTGATCCCTAAATCAGACAATATCACAAACTACAAACCTACTTCTCTATTAAATATGGATTACAAAATAACTGCAACCTTTTAAAATCAAATATTGTTAGAAAAAATAAGTCCCTTTGGTCCTTTCACCTTTTCATTTTTTTTTTATTATGGAAGAGCAATATTAATTTCCATTCAATTACTGCAGTCATGTTTAATTTATTGTGAAAATAACACTTCATAAAGATTTACAGATTACACATTTAAGAAAAATAAGGAATATTATGAAATCAATATTTAGTCCTATCCAAGATACTCAGTTGAAAGACTTTAATAAAAGTCTGCATAGATGGAGTTCTGAATTATTAGGTTGATTTTTTCAGACCTATTTTCTTTATGGAAATTGTATCAAGTTAGGATAAAATCATACAGAAATAGGATTAGTCAACAAAAATGTGTAATTATTTAACATTAACACCACAGAGACAAATCTGGTCTACTCATGACAATTACTGCTGACATGGGTATGATATTCTATGTACATGAAAACATTTTTATGGTAATGCCCATATATTTCTCTATGATGGACGAAAACCTGTCAATCAGTAGTCAATTATAGTTTCATAGTTTCATAGTATAGTACTAGGCTATCTGCCCTGGGGCATTTGTAAGCCTAGCCATAGTGATGTGGCTTTTGCCACCCCATGAAATGGTACAAAAATGTACAGAATAAATCTAGAATACTGTGCCTCTGTGTAGTAGTGACACAGTGAAGGTCCCCTTATATAATAGAATTAGTTTACTGTGCCCCTGTCTAGCAGTGACACAGATGTGACCCCTGGGGTAAACTTATGATCTTCCATCCACTCATCAAGATTTCTCTTGAAGAGAGTCAGTGAGGGGCTCTGCCTAATACGAACAGGGATCCTGTTCCAAAGCATGGGAAGCCTCTGGGTTATGAATCTATCCCTCCAGCATGTCCTATTCATACTTGTGCTGAGGTTTAAGTCTTTAGCTCTCGTGGTCCTGATGGATTTGGATTTTTTGAGGTGGAGCATGTCCATCAGATCCTGATTGGACATGGCCTTGTACATCAGGCAGAGATCACCTCTGAGCAGGCGGTATGCTACTGAATAGAGCTGAAGTTTCTTTAGTCTGGCAGAATAAGACACATGTTGGAGACCCTTGATCCTTTTGGTGAGGTACTTTTGTGGTCTCTCCAGCTGTTGCAAGTGCCGGGTGAGGTACATACCAAATGGGGCATTGTACTCAATCATGGGTCTGATGAGGGAGGAATATAGGGGTACAATGACATCCTTGGATCTGGATGTGAAACCCTTCATGATGAGGTGTGCAAGGTAAAATGTTTTTCTAACCACTTTGGCAACGTGGGTGTCAAATGAGAGGTCGCTGTCTACTTGGGTCCCTAGGTCTCTGATTACTTTTTCCGTACTCAGTGGGTTGCTGTCTATGTGATAATTTGTGGGTACTTTGTTTTTTCCAAAAGGGTTGACAATACATTTTTTGGCATTTAGTTTAAGGCCGTGACTACAGCACCAGTTGTCCGTTTCAGTGAGGCCTTTTTGTAGGATGTGTGTATCTGCTGGTGTATCGACTATGGTGCCTAGTCTGCAGTCATCTGCGAACTTTGTCAGCCACAGCCCTCCCATGTTTGCTTTAACATCTGAGAAATAAATGCCGAACAAGAGGGGTCCCAGGACAGATCCCTGTGGGACACCACTTGTGACTGGCTTTGAGTCTGACATTGCTCCAGCAATTTTAACTTTATGGGTTCTGTCCTTTAGCCAGTTTGCAACCCATCTAGTGACATAAGGATTTACTTTTAAGCTGTTTAGCTTTTCTATGATGCCTGAGTGGGGTATTGTGTTGAAGGCCTTAGCCAAGTCTAGGTATGCTGTATGGACTGCTTTGCCCTCATCAATGGCTCTAGTGACTGTTTCGAAAAAGTCAACCAGGTTTAAAAGGCAGGATCTGCCCTTTACAAAGCCAAACTGGGAGGGGTCAAGCGTCTGTAGGTCCCCTATGTCTCCGTTTATGAGTTCCATAATGATTCTTTCCATAGCTTTGCAGACCAGGCTAGCTGCTTATGGGGCTGTAGTTTCCAGGGTCTGTAGAGGCACCCCTTGTGGAGTGGGACCACTGTTGCTGTGCCCAGTGTTCAGGTACATATCCCAAGTAAGGCTAAGGTTAAATAGCATTTTTATGTGTGGGTTTAGCTCCTCTTGAGTTCACGTAACACGCACCCGGGATACCGCCAGGTCCCATTGATGCTGTGTTTTTGCTTTGTTTAGGGCGGTTCTCACTTGGGCATCTGAGATGACAGGGAGATTACATTCAGCTGGGATAAGTATTTCTTCTTTTGGGGGTGAAGGAGGCGAGAAATTTGCACTGAACCTGTCAGCCAGAATGTTAGCAATATCTGTGGGTTCAGTGTATTTTTTGTTGTTGTGAACCAACTCTGAGCATATCTGAGGGTTTCCGCTCAGGTTTCTAACATAGCTGAAGAAGGCTTTGTGGTTATCTTTAGTGTCCTTAGCGATTGTTCTCTTGGATGTTTTTATGACAGAACGTAGTTTTCTGCTAATGTTGATCAGAGATGTCTTCCCTTCATGGGATTTCGCCTGACGCAGTAGCTTCCTTCTTTTGTTATACAATTTGTTTATGGCTGAGGTCCACCAGACAGGACACTTACATTTGGTGGAGAGGGACTTGGATTTGTTTGGGATTGCATGATCCATGCATTCTTGGAGATGTCCATAGAAAGCATTTGTGAAGGATTCGGCATTGTGGGATGTGGTATCCACTGGCACAGTGGGCTTAAAGGATACCATCTCAGTCTTAAGAAGAGTGAAGTCTGCTTTTGAGAAGTTTTTCACTGTGGTCTTTTGTGCTGGGGTAGAGGTGGGATATGTATATCCAGGGTGATTAGTTTGTGGTCAGATCTCACTAGTGAGGGGTATACTTCCGTGTGGAGCATTTTGTCCCCATGTTTGTGATGATCAGGTCTAGTATATTATCTCCCTAGTGGGAGAGGTGACTAGTTGTTCCAGTGCATTTGAATTTATGAATTCCAGGAACCTTTGGGCCAGGGTATTAGGGCTAGAATAATGTACCCAATCTATGTTTGGGTAGTTGAAGTCTCCCAATATGATGGTATTTTGTGATACATTCATATCCTCCAATGTCTTCAGGAAGGCTGTGTGGGGTTCTTGAGATTGGGAGGGTGGTCTGTAACATGCTACCAGTTGTATAGCAGTTTTGCCTATGGTTAGTTGCACCTGTATGGTCTCTGATGCTTCATGTGTTGTTACTAACCTGGAGGTGTCGGTGTCCTTTATGAATATGGACACTCCCTCCCTTTGTGGTTCGGCCCGGTTTTGGGGCTGAAAAGCATGATACGAGGTATAGCCTGGTAGCGCTGGGGTGCTCACAGGAGCCTTGAACCAGGTTTCAGTTACTGCACAGACGACGATGTTCTCCATGCTGAGGAGTGCATCAAGTGCCTGCATCTTGAGATTTAGACTTCTGGTGTTGTGCAGCATTACCCTTAGTTTTTTTCAATTTTTGTTTTCTAAGGCGCTGGGTTTGTCTTTGAGCCTTGCCTAAAAGGCACTATGGGGTGGCAAGAGCCTTAGCCAATATCCGGAAGCCCAGTGGTGACAGGTGTAAGCCATCCCTTGCGAAGCAGCATGGCTTGTCCAACATATCATCCCAGGCAGACAGACATTGAATCCCCTTAGAATGACACTAGTACTTGAGCCAATTCTTAAAGCTGATCATCTTGTCTTTGCATTGTGGTATCATTCTTGGTGAGGGCAAGATGCTGCTCAGGGTCAGGGTCATACCAGCCTGGGCTACATAATCGGAGAGCTCCTCTATGTCTCTTTTCATGTAGTCCAGGGAGGTACGTCTCAGGTCATTCACACCAGCATGGACAATGATGGAGTCATATTTGTACTTGCTTTGGCGTGACCTGAGTGCGTGTGTTATGTGGCGGATCCTAGCTCCCGATAGACAGCTCACAGTCACCTTCTCCTTGTTCAGCCTGGTCAGTGGGACATCAGTGTGTCTGACTAAGGAGTCACCTATTACTAGTGTATCAGGCAAGGTGTTTGGCCTTAAGGGCTGCGATTGGTCGACACACTGATTTATTGAAGTATGTGTTGCATGTGTTTTGTTTTGAGGTGGTGGATTTTCTGCTTTGGGAGCCTCTGTTGTTTTGGTAAGTTTTTTATTAGAGCCTCCGAGTATGTCTTTGTGTTTTTATGTGTTTGGTTTGCAGTTGTGGTAGGTCTATGTGGGACTGGGATTGTTGTGTGTGTGGTTGCCATCTCCTCCTGTCTGGTCATGCCAGCCCTGAGTTGAGAGAGAGTTCAGCCTCCAGTTTGGCTATATAGTTGCATCTCTCACATGTATTTGTGTTTGTTGGGAGTAGGAGAGGGTTGTCTGTGTACACGAGACAATTGTAGCATTGTCTCAAGATGCCCAGATTGACCAGCTGAACTGCAGACAACGCCAGTAATCTACCACTCGACATGCTAGAACAGTATAAGGGAGTGGTATACCTTTAAGGGAAGTGGGTATTCACAGGGGTGGTAAGTAGATGTAGTGCTTTACTTAGTACAAGAGTGCTTACTTAGTAGAGAAGTATTGAGAACAAGTGCTAGGCTTATAATACAGTGAGTAGTCTGGTTATACTAAGAATAGAGCTTCCTTAAGGGAAAATTTGAAGAACAGACTTAGTTGTTTATTCAGATTTCTTGTCCATAGGTAGGTGTGTGTGTGTGTGTGTGTGTGTGTGTGTGTGAGACTTTTGGATCCTGAGTCAGATTCATCCTTAATAATTTTAAATTTGTATGTTAAACTTTATTAACAGAATTAGATAAAGTTTCAGAATTGAGAGGTATCTCTAAATTATTATTTTCCTTTTCAAAATGGTTAAGACGTTCATTTTTTATTTACTTATTTTGTACAATATGAAAACCTTGATTTGAACCCGGGGGAAAGGAGGTTGGGATAATTGTTAAATGTATTACATAAATATTTTGTTATGTGATGTTTTGACAGCCTCTCTCTCCTGGGCCAGTAATCAAGAAGTCTTAATCTTCAACACTGACACTGTTGAGATATGGTCACTAAAAATAGGAATGGATTTACAGAGTATTTTCAGATGCAGCTCTCTGCATCAAGAACAATTTCCCCCCACAGCACACAGGGAACATGCTCCAGACCTGGGACTGGACTATCTGTCTCTACAGATCCCAAACAAGACTCGCTTTGAAGCACTTTGTCCCAGTTCCAAGTAGCTGACACAACCACACCAGGGTATTTGAGTTTCACACAGAGACACACACACACACACACACACACACACACACACACACACACACACACACACACACACACACACACACACACACACACACCTGGGAAAAGCTGGCACAGATTTACTAGCTGTATGCCTTCTGCCCAGACTATAAGGAAACCAGTTAACCACTCTAAGGCTCTTACAAGGATATCCAATTATACTAAGTAAAATCAATACTAATATAAATGGTAGAGTATAATCAAAGTAGCAAGACTTTTCAAAGTGGCCAAGGCATCATTAAAATAAGCACATGTACTTGCAAGATGTTAAAAGTATTATCTAAAAGACAAGCCACAAAGAAAGGCATAATAATATTTAACAATAAATAATAAAACAGAAAACAAGAGAATAAGAAATATCTAAGTACAATAAACACCAGAGTTTCAATCATAGGAGAAATAAAAATAACAGAGTTGGACAGATTCAAACAAATGCAGAAAAACACTACTTAGCTAA
Source organism: Protopterus annectens (assembly GCF_019279795.1). Taxonomy (NCBI): domain Eukaryota; kingdom Metazoa; phylum Chordata; order Ceratodontiformes; family Protopteridae; genus Protopterus; species Protopterus annectens. The sequence goes on from NC_056743.1 coordinate 694,987,765, forward strand.
TCTCACTAGATTTTCTGACTGTATAAAAGAACAACTGTTCCTTAGCTAACTTAACTAATACAGCAAGGTAAGATTAGATACTGAGATGATTATTTCCACAAGGCAAGGTGATGAGATTCTAACAGACTGAACTAAACTGAACTCAACTCTCATAGATCATTTATGTCAGGTTCCAAAGAAAACAAAACAAACTGCTGTGTGAGTTCCATCCTCTCAATAATGGTTAAAGAATGACATTAAATTTGATCACCTGACTCTGGTACAATACACACTCAGAGCTTTGCTAAGATCTGTTGCAGTATCTGAAAGTTACAGAACAATTTTAAAACTTATACTCTTCCCTTCCAGAATTCTTTGTTTAAACATAAACATTTAATCAGATATAATAACACTGTTGATACATTTTTAACACAAGCATCTGTACAAATCAGTGTGATAGTCAAATGACACAAAACCATCCACAAATCTCCAGCTATCCATGCTCTTACATGTCAAACATGCACTGCCCCACTCTGGCCAGATAGCAATACTTCACATCATCACCAATGTGTTATATGATGTACATCACCAATGTGTTATTATGATGTACTAATTAAAAAGTATAAAATACAAAAGTAGGCATTTATACATTATGTAGGCTGAAGAAGGAAAAAGCATGACAGAAATATCCAATAACTTTTTGTTTTGTCATTGTTCAATAAGAGTATGAAAAAGGAAGAGTGAAACAAATGAGGTGAGGCAGCTTAGAGTAATATGTTGTTATAGTAGTGCATGTATTAAAAAGCCTTCTTAAAGTCTAGGGTGATGCAGACTATTAATTAAATAGTGTTGACACTTTACTCAATAATGATGAAAACTAGTATACTGGGTAGTCCAAGCAGTCTTTTTTACATGGTAAAGTTATGGTTGTACTCCTGTTCTACTACTATAATGTTCATTCAAATCATTTCTAACTATTAGAAAATAAAACATCAGGATGTTTTATTTACCTGCCCACGGAAAATAAAGACATCAAGAATATGGCAATAACAAATTCATCCTGCTTGTGTTTGGAACCAAGAATATCAATAACCTTCCCAGTATAGTATGGAATGAACGTGTCCACTAAGAAACAAAACAAAGAAAAGGACATCAGATAATACAGAAGACACACATATCTTCATCATGAAAATAACTTAATATTGTTAAAAATATATTGCCTTCTAAAAGTAGTTTAACAATGTTCTTGATTAATCAAAAGCAATTAAGCCAGGCCACATAGCATAAATGCAAATTAAGTTTTGACTGCAGTCAGAGCTGTCTGATATGAACTGAATTTTCCTGAACTTTATTTTTGTAAATAAATATGAGTATCAAACTGGTAAATTGGATCCAGTGACTAGTTTGTTAAAAACAAAACAATATACTACAATCATAGATCTAAGACTTAGAGAAAGCATATGACAGGGTGCCTAGAGAGGAGTTGTGGTATTGTATGAGGAACTTGGGAGTGGCAGAGAAATATGCAAGAGTGGTACAGGATTTGTACGAGGGTAGTGTGACAGCAGTGAGGTCTGCGGTGAGAGTGACGGATGCGTATGAGGTGGAGGTGGGATTGCATCAAGGATCAGCTCTGAGCCCTTTCTTATTTGCAATGGTGATAGGTTGACAGACGACATCAGACAGGACTCCCCGTGGACTATGATGTTTGCAGATGACATAGTGATCTGTAGTGAGAGTAGGGAACAGATGGAGGAGACCCTGGAGAGATGGAGATACGCTCTAGAGAGAAGATGAATGAAGGTCAGCAGGACTGACATAATATATGTGTGTGAATGAGAGGGTGGATAGAGAAATGGTGAGGATGCAAGGAGTAGTGGTGGTGAAGGTGGATGAGTTTAAATACTTGGGATCAATAGTTCAGAGTAATGGTGAGTGTGGAAGAGAGGTGAAGAGGAGAGAACAGGCAGGATGGAGTGGGTGGAGAAGAGTGTCAGGAGTGATTTTTGACAGACGAGTACCAGTAAGAGTGAAAGGGAGGTCTACAAGAGGGTAGTGAGACCAGCTATGTTATACGTGTTGGAGACAGTGGCATTAACAAAAAGGCAGGAGTTTGAGCTGGATGTGGCAGAGTTAAAGATGTTAAGGTTTGCACTGGGTGTGACGAGGGTGGACATGATTAGGAATAAGTATATTAGAGGATCAGCCCAGGTTGGAAGGTTTGGAGACAAAGCCAGAGAGGCAAAATTACGTTGGTTTGGACATGTGCTGAGGAGGGATGCTGAGTGTATTGGGAAAAAGATGCTAAGGATGAAGCTACCAGGTAACAGGAAAAGAGGAAGGCCTAAGATAAGGTTTATGGATGTGGTGAGAGAGAACATGCAGGTCGATTGGTGTGACAGAGCACAATGCAGAGGACAGGAAGAATTGGAAACAGATGAACAGCTGTGGCGACCCCTAATGGGAACAGACGAAAGAAATGATGATATAGATCTATAGAGATATTCATATAAAGCCCAGTGACTACTTTGTTAAAAACAAAACAGTATACTAAATTTGTATACACCTGTGTGTGTGTGTGTGTGTGTGTGTGTGTGTGTGTGTGTGTGTGTGTGTGTGAGAAGACATTCAAGTATCTATAATTTTACAGACTGTTACTGATTTTGACTATTTCCCTTATTACATATTTTTGTGGTAAATGACAGAGGTTTACCGTCAGTCAGTAATGCCAGACATTAGACTTTCATGCTTGCTATTGTTCAAAAAATGCATGCTGATTTAATACCTGCTGTTCTGTTAACTTTTTATTATAGTAATACTTACAATATTTAAAAATCGTCTCTGAACTTGGGCCTTTGTCCCTCCATTATTTTGGGTTTCTCCAGAATTATAAAACAAAATAATTGTGAGGAATGATGTGTGTGTGTGTCTATATATACACATATATGTAATATATATATAAATATATATAGATATATATATATATATATATATAATATATATATATATATATACATACATGTAAAGCTATACACATCTATGCACACACAGACACACACATATATATATATATATATATATATATATATATATATATATATACATATATCTTTAAATCATATATATATATATATATATATATATATATATATATATATATATACACATACAAATTTGCACAGTGTTCATTTAATCAAGTGGCAATTATATCCATATGTAATATTTAGAAAATGGCACATTTACAATGCTTGAATGTGATTGCTTAAATGTCTAAAACGTCAGGTCATTAATACTGTGCACATCCCAGAGATCCTTTACAGAGTCATCTCATACCTTTCTAAAATTTCTTACTAACTCTATAACCTTTCTCCAAACTACTGGACCCAGCAGCTGTCAGACTACGGCACTTTAAAGTTATAACAACAACAACAACAACAAAAGTCATTAACTGGCAGTTTGCAGCACTGGCAAACAATGTGCAAAAAAAAAATACATTTCTTCTATACCTTACTTCTCCAAAGCTGCATAGTGCAGTGCAAAATGTCACAGCTTCACTGGTACTCCCACACTTCATATCCCACACTTCATATCTGCAGTCAAAGTAGTACAGTTTAGGTATAGTGCTTATAACACAGAATATTATTAGAGTACTAACACACAAAGAAAAAAAATCACTGTTGAACAGGAAAAGACCACACGTATTGGAAGGACAGTTAAGAACTTTTGTTGTTTAATTTACACAAGAACTGCATTAGAACGTTTCTGAACACATGACACAATCCTTTATAATTTCAAAGATCACAAGATATAGCTAGAACCAATCTTATTAAAGTAAATCAAATAGTTTAAGTATATACATGCTTTTTATAACACACACACACACACACATATATATATACATATATATATATATATATATATATATATATATATATATACATATTATATATATATATATATATATATATATATATATATATATATATGCACCTATATCTATACATATCTACTATATATATGGATCTAGAATGTTTGATCGAATGATCAAATGTCCGAATCCATAATCAGTGAATACACTTTAATAAAAGCGCTTTAACCGAAAAAGCACTTTCGTTAAAGTGTGTCAATAAAAAAAAAAAAAAAACACCACAGTTTTTGCAGGGGGCCTTCGCCCACCTGCACCCCCCATGTGGGGGGTTGTGCCCCCCACACCCCCCACTTTAATATTTTCCCTCCAAGACTGCACTACAGTGGGGAAAAGTGAATTTTCCCTTACCCGCACCGTAGTACGGCCTCAGCAACAGGCATACTTACGTGCAAGTGCTTCTTCGGTGAAAAGTACTTTCACGTAGGTATGCTCGCCCTAAATGGATTCGGACATTTGATCATTCGATCAAACGTCCTAGATCCATATATATATATATATATATACATATATATATATATATATATATATATATATATATATATATATAGTTTAGTATTAAAACATCAAACATCAGAACATAAACCTATCAAAAATGTGGTTTACATGTTTGATGTTCAGAATATAAAGTAGTGTGAAAGATGAGACACCAGTGCAGGAGAAGCTGAATTCGACTCCTACACTCCGGTGTCCCCTTTGCAGTAGTACGTACGGACCAGATCCATACTACATGGTGCTGACAGTCATGTTTTTGCACCCCCTGCCACCTATATATTCTAACTCCAAGATCGCACTAAAGTGCAGAAAAGGGTAAATCTCCCAATCCGCACTGTCCTGGTCTTTGGTCTTCCTGAGTCAACATTGCAACCATCTCCCAAACAGTTTTCTGTATTCAGACTACCGCACAGGTAAGTTGCATACATGGCACATTCAACATATTGATAGTAAACATATACATATATATATATATATATATATATATATATATATATAGGTCCATCCATCCTCAAACTTTTGCACATAGGGTTGAGGAGGTCCAACCATCTAACCTCAAATTTTTGTACATGGGGTTGAGGTGTCGCTTGAACAGTAACAATCGACTAGAGCCAAGGTTTACACCACACACACATATATATATATATATATATATATATATATATATATATATATAATATTTAATATATAGTTATATGGTCTTAAATATGTTTCTTTAAAAAAACATTTTATATTGATAACATTGTCCAGGAGGTTTATCAGCACTTAGATCAAACTGCCACCTGATTTTCTTGGACTCCAATAAACTATTCAGATCACCAGCACAATGACTGTCATGAAGTTGATTAAGCACAAGAAATGAAACATTTTGAATTATGTACAGCCAATAGCATGTTTAGCCAAGGCATTGCTGAAATACTTATTTGAATGGCCATCATATGTTCATAATTCACTGTGAGAGCATTCTACTGGTCTTTCTCTTATAGAAGCTCATGCAGGACTTTCAGAAGGCCAGATACACAACACCTTGAGATTTACAACTAAACTTGTTTTTTTTTTGCCCCAGTCTCTTAAGGTGATTTAAATAAACACTGGAACCACTCCAATATATCTACATTGTTTGCAAGAAAGATAAGAATATGTACTCCATCGCATATCGCCTGCTCAGAGGCGATCTCTGCCTAACATACAAAGCTGTGTCAAACCCAGAGCTTTTGGACATGCTCCACTTAAAGAAATCCCAATCCCTCTGAGCTACATGCTCTAGGGACCTAAACCTTGTCACCACAATAAACAGAACATGTTGGAGGGATAGATTCCTGTCCCACAAACTTCCCATACTCTGGAACAAACTATATCAAACAAAGCTCCTCATTAGCACTCTTCAAGAAAATCTTGATGATTGGATGGGAAATAGGAAATTCACCCTGAGGATCACCTCTGTGGCTTTGCTCGACAGGGGCACAGGAAAATAATTTTCTTGGGAGGCAAAAGCCAGGGTACCTTTTTTGCTTGGCTTATATAGTTTCTAGGGCCAACAGCCTAGTACCTACCTATGAACCACATGGTCCATGGATATTGAAATTTGAAAACTTCTCCAATAAACTTTTTAAATTGCTAGACCTTTTGTAAATGAAAGTTGGTGTAACTCTAATTACACCTGACAATTTGGTGTTGCTAATAATTATTTTCCAATTATCTTTTAAAACTTCCTGGATACCGACCATATTGATTGAAATAAGAATTGCGAATGAGTTGGAAAAAATGTTATTATTACTACTGCCGTGCTTATTAAAAATATAACCACTAAGCAAAATTGTCTGAAATTGTTTTCCATCTATTTAAAACAACCTCTTGAACAACTGTGCACAACCTATCAAGAAAATAACCTCTGTCCAAAAACATTTCTTTCAGAATAGATATTTGTTATACAAATTTACTTTCAGATGACTAAGCCTGATAAAGTGCTCTCTGACAACATACCATTTCATAAAAGTGGGATGTTAACAGGTATAATGCAAATAATTTTTGACAAAAGTTTCCTTCCTATAAATGTCACTAGAAGAACACTTTTTTGAATGCCCACCATAACCGATAAATCTAAAAAATGAACAGTAGTACCAATTTCTCTCAAGGTAGAAGTAAAAAAAAATCAGTATTCTTGTTTGTATCATCAAAAACAATCATTGATATACTATCCAAGCTACTGTTTCAAATAAAAATCAAACATCATCTATATATCATTTGCAAAAACTTGCATAACTAAATAAAGAATGTACAATCAAAAATTCATGTTCCACAAATTCATCACTGCATTAGCAAAAACTCATTCTATTCTAGCACACATTGTTACACCTTTGACTTGATGGGAAAATTTGCCCTGAAACATAAATTTGTTCAATTATGTTTTAAAACATTTACCAAACATAATGTGCTGATGTTAAATTATCAAAGTCAGTAAACTTACTTAGGTATAACCTAACTTATTATATACCTACTTCTTGATCAATGTATATGTATATACAGACACTGCATCAATACGGATACTTTCTAACCCAGAAAAAGTATAATTTCCAATTAGGTCCAAATGTAACCATGGGTCTGGCAATTAAATCTCAGAATACTGTACCACGGGACTTACAAAAATGTCTAAACAGATCACTATTGATTCTGTTTTACCATTATCTGCAGTCATTATTAACCTAACAGGTGAATGATCAGTGTTTTTTATGGATCTTACGGATACAGAAAATTCTATCTATTTTTGGGTGATCATTTTTCCAAAAATTCACATCTGATAAAAGGTCAAACATTTACAAATTATAAAAATCAACATCTATCAGAACTATACCATTCCTCTTATCAGCTTTCATAATTCTAAGAGTATCAAGTTTTTGTAAATCATATAAAGCAAGCCTCGCCTACATAAAGTCAAACCTTTTACACATGGGTTTGCTATTCAATAATTTTCTGAAATCCCTTTCACAGGCATCATGAAATATGCCCAAAGTACTATGTGGAACAGAGTTATATGTACTGCTTTTGTGGAGGATATCTCCTTTGCCATTGTTAAAATGTTTCACATCTCACAAAATATAGTGCAAATTCACTTTTCTAACACTAAGTTTAAAATCAATTAGCAACTTTACTAAATTAGCCCTGCCCTTAAATGAAATAAAAGAAAACCCTCTTTCCCCTTTTTAACACATCAAAATGAAATCCATTTAAATAAAAATAACTTAAATTAAAAGTAGAACAACCAATTCAGTCCTTTTGTCTTTCCTTTGACCTATGCCTCTGTTATTGCTTCAGGATGCTGAATATGTTCTCCTACCCACTTGTTGTTTCCTGTACTGAAAAGGAACTGATGAAACTTCAGAACTATAAGCTGAATTACCAGTGTAATTTTGATAAAAAGAGTTTGCCTTGTAATGTGAACTAGCCAACCTCTGTGACCTTTGAATTAGAGATGGAAAGTCATCCGACATTCTGACAATCCAGTACTGCCTTCAAGAGAAAAAACGTCATCAGTCAAGTCAACGTGTATATTAAAATTATTTTTGTCAGCATTGAAAACCTGATATTAAATGTGAGCAGATATGCCATGTTCTCTTATAACTGTCCACATCTCTAGATAACTTTTTCTGGTTTTGTTAATGATAGTCGCAACATGTCTATCTACTTTAGAGTCCATACCATCATAAAGAGAAGTTCAGCAATAAAAAAAGATAATTTCGCATGTATTATTAAGAGTACTTGACTCTTAAGATGTTCAACTTTCAATGTATTGTGGGCAACCAACATTTTCAGTACAGTCACTCCAGTATTGTTAAAGAGTTCAACTAAATATTTGCATGTTTTATCAGAATGCCTTGGCTAAACATGCTGATGGCTGTACATAATTCAAAATGTTTCATTTTTTTGTGCTCGATCAACTTCACGACAGTCATTATGGTACAGATCTGAATAGTTTATTGGATCTTGGTGTTGATAAACCTCACGAACTTAACAGTATTATCAATAACAAATGTTTTTTTAAAGGCACTTAGTATTTAAAGTATTGTTTTATGTCTATGAAAAACATATGTGTGTGTGTGTGTATATATATATATATATATATATATATATATATATATATATATATATATATATATATATTTATATATTTGTATCATCATTTTCTTTCAGCTGTTCCCGTTAGGGGTCGCCACAGTGGATCATCTGTTTCCATTTCTTCCTGTCCTCTGCATCTTGCTCTGTCACACCAACCACCTGCGTGTCCTCTCTCACTACATCCGTAAACCTTATCTTAGGCCTTCCTCTTTTCCTGTTACCTGGTAGCTTCATCCTTAGCATCTTTTTATACTCAGCATCCCTATTTGTATACACTTTCTTACAAGTACAGTTTATAATGGATTTTATTTATTTATTTTGCATTTGTTTACCGGGATGGTTCGACTGGGACAGTGCACATTTTCAGCAGAGACCCAGGAAGAAAAGCTCCAGCTTAAACTTACTAAAATCTATCTTAAGCTAGATTTGTTTTAATGAGATTGGTATTAGCTAGATCATATGATCTTTGAAATTATAAAAGGTTGTGTCATGTGTTTATGTACATTCTAATAAATGTCCTTACAATATGTGTGGTCTTTTCCTGATCAATAGCAACATTTTCTCTTTGTTGTTTGGTTGCTTGCCACCACTTCGCTCGCCCCAAACAACTTGTTTTTTTCAGTTGTCAGATTACCGGTACATATTCTCTCTTATAAACGTAAAAAGGAATGCCACAGATCTCCACTAAAAAGAAATGTTATAATCAGAAGTGCTGCTTTTCAAAAAAATGTTGAACTATTGTACATTATCTGTCTGTCCATTGCTATAAAGCTGCTATGCAGAATGCCACAGTTCCACTTGGACGCCCTCCCTAATCCTGTCACAGAAGCATGTTCCCAGTAATTCAAAACAGCATTTATGTATGCTCTGTCTGATAAAATGCAAAACAGAATTTCACAGCTCCAGAATGTTGCTTTCTGCAATTAGTTTAAAAGCCAATCAATCAAACACACACACACACACACACACACACACACACACACACACACACACACACACACACACACACACACCATACAAAACTCAGAGACACACAAAGACACACACACACACCTGGATTCTGGACAAGATGTTTAAGTGATATTAAAGATCCCACAACACTTATTGAAAAAAAGAGTACAGGTAGTTCCTTGTTCACTAACCAAATTTCTCCTAATCAGTATGAATACACACTTGGTTATCCCCTGAAAATAAGCTGGTAGCCTAGTGGGACTGGTATGATCAGACCAAATCTCTCATATTCAGTTTGCACCTAGGTTTGTGTGTGTGTCCAGTCAGGAGTTTGTTACACCTTCAAGCTTTTACAGTTCACATTTATGCAGTTATACAGGCTGACATTTTCATTTTCAGTTTTATTAAAAAGTCCCTCATGAAACAGCCACATTAACTTCATGCTGTCAATACTTCTTCCCTGGCCTCTTAATAACAAGTGAAAACATTACACATAAAATCAAATATTCACCCAGGGATAACTGACAGATACTGAAAGTGAAACTTCTGAGATTTGCTGACTAAAAATGTCTACCTCTGTACCTCTTGTAGACAGTGATCTTGTTATTTATATAGTGTCTCAACTGAAAAGGTGCTTTCCAAGCTGAAGGGTGCTTTCAGCAATTCATAACTTCCCAGGACAGGAGAATCAAATGGGTCATTGTAAGAAAACTGATCACTGTCAAGTCAGTCATATATATATTTCAATAAGAAATAAGACAAATATTACAAAGAAACAAAAAAACACAAAAGCAACTAAAAAGTGAATAAAGTTATTATTACTATTATTATTATTATTATTATTATTATTAACATGTGCTGACCAGGAAAGTCCAAAGGGCTTGAGACCCATTTTCAGTGAAAGCCCGGGGAGAAAAGCTCCAAGTTAAAAGAAAATCATTACATGAATTTGTAAGGAAACATT
>NC_056743.1:695003191-695183191 GCF_019279795.1 Protopterus annectens
TAGTAGTACTTTTAGCAGAGGCAGAGAGGGGAAGGCATAGACTGATAGGTTTTTCCAGCTGAAGGACAGAGCATCCAGTTTCCAGGCTTGTTTGTAGGGAGTCCTTGTGCAACATTTGTCCAATTGGTAGTTCTGGGAGAGGCAAAAAGATCTATAGCTGGGCTCCCCCATTTGCTTGTCAACATGTTGAAAATCCTTGGTTCCAGTTTCCACTCGTGTGGGTCCATGAGGTTTCTGCTTGGTCCGTCTGCCAATGTATTTAATTTTCCTGGCAGGAATTGAGCTTGTAGGTACACTTGGTAGCTCAAGGCTGTGTTCCACAATGCCATGGCTAGTCTGCAGAGGGGGTAAGAATGTGTACCCCCCTGCTTGTTTATGTACCACATAACAGTGGTGTTGTCTATCTTTACCATTAGTTGTCCTGGAAGAATGTGGTCCTTGAAGGCTGTCAGAGCATTCTGTACAGCTAACATTACTTTTTGATTGATATGCAGGTGCATTTGACTTGGGTTCCATTTGCCCTGACCTGCCAGGTGAGCCCCCCATGCATAGTCTAGGTTTGGGCGGCAGGGGGTGGTATGAAAGGTAGTCCCTTGTTTTGGTGGCAGGCCTCTGCCCACCAAAGGAACTCTAGATGTAGGCAAGGTATGATAGGAATCATTGTTTCTAGATCCTGAGAATGTTGACACCATAGGCTTTTTAGATACCACTGTAGTTTCCTCATATGCAGTCTTGCATATGGAATTAGAAGAATGCAGGAGGCCATGAACCCCAAGGCTTGCAGTATTTGTCTTGCAGATAGCAGGGGTTTTTGTGGCCACTTGTTTGAAGTAGGTTGTCAAATGAATTTGTTTCTCTGGCATGAGGTAAGCCATCTGGGAAGTTGTATTCAAGCTTGCTCCCAGGAATATAATTTGTTGACAGGGTACCAGGTGTGATTTCTTTTCATTTATGGTGTACCCCAGACAAGTTAGAACCCTTTATACAAAGGCCAGATGATTCAAACGTATGTCCTGGCTTTCTGCCTGAATTAGACAATTGTCCAGGTATGGGTATATTTGAATACTTCTTTGCCTGCAAAATGCAAGAACTGGAGCTAGGCACTTTGTGAATACCCTGGGCGCAGTAGATAAGCCAAAGGTCAGTGCAGAGAACTGATAGTGCGTGTAGCCTGCTTTGAAGCATAGGTATCTTCTGCAAGATTCCCTGATTGGGATGTACAGGTATGCTTCTTTTAAATCTAGTGGTGCCAACCAGGCATCTTTGCCTAGCATAGGAAGTAATTGGTGAAGAGTCAGCATCTTGACTTTTGGAATCTCCAAAAAGGTGTTTAGTGTAGACAGGTCCAGGATAGGATGCCATGAATTGTCTTTTCTGGGTACCAGGAAAAGTCTCGAGTAGAAACCTTGTCCCTTTTCCTCTTCTGGTACCAGTTGAATAGCCCCCATGCTTAAGAGAGAAAGTACTTGTTTTTGGGCCACTACCCACTGATTTGGGGGTAGGTCCGGCCTCCTGCTTGGTGTTGGCAACGTGTGGAAGTGAAATCTGTATCCCTGGGACACTACATTTAAAACCCATTTGTCCTGGGTAATGAGTTCCCAATTCTTTGCATGAAGAGCAATCTTTCCCTCCAAAGGGGCAGTCAGTTGAGAAGTGCTTGGAAATTTTAAAAGGAAGTCATTGAGACAGTTTACCATAGGGGGAGTCTTATTATTCCCAGATTTGGAAGTGGAGGCCCCCCACCGCTTAGTTCTGTGTGTCCCCTGGGACTGTAACCTGAGGTTTTTGCTATGTCTGGGTTTGGCTTGAGAAGACCTGGAAGGGGCTGGAAAGGACCAATTCTTAGAGGGCCAGTGCCTACTAAATCTAGGAGTCTAAACTTTTAAAAATCTTTAACAGTTTGCATATATTTAGCTTTATCTTCTATCTTTTTAAGAACTTCCTCAGCCTTGTTGCCAAATAGGCGGTCCTGATTTAAAGGAGCATCCAACAATTTAGCTTTAACATGATCAGGCAAAGATTGCTCCTTAAGCCAAGCATGCCTTCTGAGCACAGACCCAGTAACAGCAGCCCTGCAAGAGACCTCTAATGAATCAAAACCACATTGCAAAGTATGTTTTCCAACTTGTTCAGCAGAATGCATTAAATCCTGTAATTCTTTATTTTCCACACAGTCAGGAATCAACATCATTTTCTGTTTAAGCAGTCCAATAACATGTTGCTGATACTTTAACATATGAAACTGGCAGCTTAAAGCCCTAATGGCCAAGGTTGCAGAAGTGTAAACCTTCTTATCCCATCTATCCAGTGCCCTATCAGAAAGGGTAGGATTTTTAGCAGTAGAAGCCTTAATGCCCCTGGGCCCCTGTGAAATAGTCTCTGGATCTGCAATAGGATTTTTAAAAAGGAACTTGTGGGACTCAGGGACCCTGTAGTATCTGTCAGATTTTCTGGGAGCAGGAGGCAGGGAATCAGGGGCCAAACTAGATTCCGAAAAAGCATCATCAACAATGTCTAGTACAGGAGGAATAGCTAAAGGCCTATGCTGAGTGTAGGGGAAGGAAATCCCTAAGCCTCTTTTTTGAATCAGAAAAATCTTGATTTTCCCAGTGGAAATGCTCCCTTAGAGTATGCAAGGTTTCCCCAAAAGAAAAATCCTCAGGAGGGGAAGCAGAGGGAATGGAGTCCTCTGCATCAGAATCTTCATAAGTAGATAAGGGCAAATCCAGATCATCAGAAAAAACAGAATCCTGATCAGAAGATTCATAATTAACTTCAGTCCTAGGCCTCTTAGAAGGGGGGGGGGTTGGCTACCCCTGATTAGAGTTATTAGATATTCAGCCATTCTTATCATTTGTTTTTTAGGCATAGAGGCTCTGAGCATGTGGCCTGGGCGTCGTTTTTTTAGGCATGGATCGAGATTTAGGCCTAAGTAAAGAAGGAGGCGTTGGTTTAATATGCAAGTCCATAGGCCTGAATACACCCTCAGAAGCCAGTGCCTGCACAGTGGCTCCAGACCCATCCAAGGTAGAGACATCCGCGGGTTCCATAGTTGAAGCATCTCGCGGCATACCGGACTCCGAATGGGTCTCAGTAGAGGCCTGCGAATTAGAAGTAGTGGGTATCAGGGGCTGCGAAAGCACCTCACTGAGTACCGGCGAACTGGCGACTGGCTTAGGAGAAGCGTAGGTGGTAGTTTTGGACCTCGGCGGCTTGTCTCTGTCTTTATCTTTGCGTTTTTTTTGGAATCCCAGTAGTCGGATGGCTAACCGATGACATTTCTGGATAATTAAACCAAGAACCATAATATTTAGAGATGAAAATATACCGACGATGGATAGTGCGCTGATTAAATAAAGCACAAAACCGACAGCAAGGTACATCGTGGTCAGGGCCTAGGCAAGGAATACAGTACGAATGAAAATCTTTATGAGGTATTTGCTTTCCACAAGTAATGCAATTATTAACTTTTACTGAAAGAAGTAAGGAGCAAGAAAAGTTTCCCCAATGGGGTACTTAGCTTTAGTGGAAGACTTCGGTTCTGAAACTTGAAAATGAAAATTTCATGAGTCGGCCGACTGGCACTTGCGAACTACTTCTGCTTCGGGCACTGCACGACAAGAAAGAATGATGTAATGGCATCGGCTGCATGTTTTATACCCCTGATGACCTGACGTCATGGAAGAAGGGATAGCAACTGACGCAGGACCCAAGACTTTGTTAATCAGGCCGACTGAGGGCTACCTGCAAGCAGATAACCCAAATGTAATGACTGCAACAGTGAAACACGAAGAACATCTGATCTGTAACTGACAGATACATGGAAACAAATGTTCGGTGTCTGTGTAACTGCATTTGCTTCTCATTGCAGTAACAAGAAGAATGTACTACAGAATGACAGACAGACAGCAGAAATGCCAAATAGCAATGATGCCCAGGCCTTTCAGACCAATTAATTCTGCACACCCATGTCTTTTAACCCACAGCCATTGCGGGTTGTTTATCTCAGTATTCTGACTGCATGTGGAAAAATGTTTTTCAGGCTGCTACCTAAAAAGGCAGTAGGAAAATATTCCAGATGGACTCAGGAAACTGTAAGGCTAAAGAGTTAAAGGGATCAAAATGTGTAATGGGCCTTACAAAGCAAGGATGTGAATGTACAGTGAGCCAGAATATAAGACTGAGATCTGTCATGGTACTATTAAGGAAGGCTGTGTGTGAATAAAACACCATGCCCTCCAAGGAGAAATATACAAGTGTGGTACTGCAAGGGCACCAGAGGGTCAGTACCTGGTGTTACCATTACCAAAGAGACAGGTTAATACCTCGGGAGAAAGACTGATATGATCCTAGTCTAAAATGATGGGCATCACTCAAGATATGGAATAAGGAAACTGATAATTCATGATATTTTCAAGGAAAACATGAGTATATGGAAGAAAGAGTGAACGAGTACATGGATTTAAGTAATGCCATGAAGCTGATGAGGGATGCAGGTACAAAAAATGTAGGCATGGAAAGAGTTACGTGGAAGACATTTTGATACGTAGGGTGACATATGTAAGAGATTCAGACGTGGATGGAGGTACATGCAAGGAATTTAGACATGGAGAAAGGCAGATGCAAAGGATTTATATGTGGAGGGATTCAGATGTAAGGTATTTAGACAAAAAAGAAGGGAAATAAATGCCATGATTCTGGCATGACATTATATGAAAGTGGTGCAGGCAATGCTCATCTGAAATATATATCCCAAGAAGCCAAGGTCATGAATGCCAAAACTTACAAAAATGGGGCAGAAGTCTGAGACCTGGGAGAGCAAATATTTTAATTAAAAAGTTACTTGTTAGTAAGAAACAAACAAACAAGCAAACTGAAATCAATGTTCCATTTAGCCAAAACAAGATGTCCAAATACCTAGTTTCTCACAAATAAGCCAAATATCTACTTTCTCAAGATTAAGAACTGCATCTGGTATTCTCTGTGATACAGTTAATCTAATAAAAAAGGTAAGGTCGCATTTACCTTCCTACAACTCCCCCCTTTTCATTGAATAGTTTCTGCCTCATCTCCTTTCTTTCAAACTGTATTCAATCAAATGACTTTTACTGAACAGGTATACATTTACCTTTGATACCATATTAATGTAATGGTTAAAAAGCATGTCACATTATTTTGTAGCAAACTGAACAGGAGCCTCATGAAGGTGGGAAATACCCTTAACAAATACTCTGTCATCTATAGTATTTCTGGTACAGAAAATTGAAGTTTTTGTGTTTTATTTTATTATTAAGATCAGACTCCTTCATAGATTCATAGGTACATCCTAGGCTATTGTCCCCACAGGATCTTAAGAAGCCTAGATTTATGTTCACACAGTAATTATAAGCCCTTATATATATTGCAACATAAATCCTCAAAGATGGGCCAAAAATTATATTTTGAAATAATCATGTTTTCCTTATCCATGAGGGAAGTTGGTTCTAAACCAGAAATTAACCTGTGGAAACCCAACCATTTGAATAAAGTAAGAGAGCAACTCTGCTTTATATGGAGGGGAAGACTGTTTCCACAGAAGTGACATTTTCTGTGATATACACCTATCCCTCCAGCATGTTCTGTAAATCTTGTAAAAGAGATTGAGGTCCCTTGTGCAGGTATTTTTAACACTGGTGGACTTCAGATTATGTAATACGTCAGACAGAAGAGGGGTTGCTGAGGCTCTATACAGTGCAGAGGTCAACTCTCAGTAGACTGTATGACAATGAGAAGAGACAGACAAGGCTTTGAGACTGTCTGTGTAGTTTTTATAATTTAGTCCCTTGATTATTTTAGTCAAGAATGTGATAAGTGGAATAAGTGGACAAGTGTTTGGACAAGTACATACAAAAAGGGGCATTAAACTCAATGATCAGCCTAATGAGTGCCATGTAAAGAGAAGCTATTATGTCCTTAGGTCTGGATACTATACCCTTGGATATAAACTGTGCAATAAAAAGGATTTCCTTACAGAAGTGGATACATGATGCTCAAAGGACAACTCATTGTCAACATAAGGTCCCAGATCTCTAACTACAGTATCAGTTTTCAGGGAGGGGTTGTCAAAGGGATAGTGACAAACGGAGTCATGTTTGCTGAAGGATATTGTTATACATTTCTTGGGAATTAGTTTCAGTTTATGGTTTCGCTAATAACTATTTGTTTGGGACATGCCCTTTTGTAGTATACTGGTGTCCTCAGGGGTGTTTAGGATGGCAATGACTTTGCAATCATCTGCACACTTGGTCAGCCACAATCCTTTTGCATTAGCTTTGAACTCTGAGAATTAAAGGCCAAAGAGAAGTGGCACAATAACTGAACCCTGAAGCACTTCACTAGTCACATTTTTTTAGATAAGGTTGATCTGCCCACCCTTACTTCCTATATTCTATTTGTGATACAGTTTGGTAGCCAGTGAGTTGCACAGGGGTTAACATTCAGCTGTCAGAGTTTATCTATGATGCCTGAGTGTGGGATGGTGTCAAACATGTTTGCAAGGTCCAGGTTGTCAGTGTGCCAATCTGCCCTCATCCATTGCATCAGTGACTTTTCAAAGAAGTCAGGTTAAGCAGGCAGGACCTGCCCTTGATAAATCCAAACTGGACTGAGTTGACAATCAATAGAGCACCTATATCCCTATGTATTAGTTCCATACTAATCCTTTAAATAGCCATGTAGCATATTCTTAGAGCTACAACTTGTCCCACATGACACCACAGAAAGGGAAGTTGGGAAAAGAAAAAGCATGTAATGGTGCTACACATACATCTTAGCATCTACAGTACTATGTGGGCTACGATACTGCCAACCGGTTATTGCAAGTAAAAAGTCTTAATTTTATATAAATTGTATAAGCTGTTGCATACCTCTCAACTGTACAGATTTTCTCAGAATGTCCAGATTTTTGCCTCATATTATTAGTCAATTTCTCATAATTTTTTTTTTTTTTAGCAGGCGACTGACATATCATTGAGGACTGAATTCTGAAAATAATGACAGACATTTGAGATTCAAACTTCATACCCTTCAGAAAATGCATGCTAATGCAAAATCTGTTATTCTATCAACTTTATAAGTTTGTAAGAGCACTATTTACAAATTGTCCGTTTTTGGGCCTTTGTACCCCATTATTAATATCTTTGTCCAGATCTCTTTCTCTAAGAGCTTGAGAGGTATGAGTTGTTGTAGTACTGAAACCACAATGTAAACAAAATGTCTTCACATCTGAAACTATAAAATGTTAAGTTGTCAACCTCGCCTTCATTCTTGCTGGATAGGTTCGGAGCCGATCCTCGGCTCCGACTTGGCCAATACTAAAGCTCAAGAGCTATTTCCACCGGCTTGAGGCTCCCCTATATCCCACAATGCTAGGCGGTAAGTACCCAGATCTCGTTTGCCGCTTTAGCTACGAGGTGCTTGTTTCTACCGGCTCTGCAGGTTAGTGACTTTTTACAGTTGTAAAACTTCAAAACCCCTTATTTTTTTCTTAGAATAGTTTTCTTTACAGTTTATTAGTTAACTATCCCTAGTCTCCTTCGGGTTCCCCTAATTCTTTTTCCCATTTATCCCTGTTAATTTTTTTAGGCCTTCGGGCCCTCCTCCCTTCCCCTTAGTCATACTTATTGAGGGAGCGGATTTATTTCCCCTTTCTTAACAGGTGTGTCTGTGTGTGTGTCTGTGTTTCACAGTTTTTGTTTGAGATGTCTAAAGACTCTAAGGTCTCAGGCTTTAAGAAGTGTGACTCGTGCTGTCAGAAAATGTCTCTGACAGGCGGTCACACTTCTTGTGTATATTGCCTGGGACCTTTGCACCTGCAGGACTCTTGTTCTGTCTGCCACGCTTTCAGTCCAAGAGTCCTGCAGGAATGCAAAAATAAATTGATACTGCGAGGCTTATTAAAGCCTGAAGGTTCCCTGACCCAGACCGTGTCAGGAAAACCTTCCAAGCCTTCCAAAGCATCGGCTCCAGCTTCGGAGCCGTCCGCTGGTGGCTCTAAGGCTTTTTCGACATCGACTCCATCTGGAGCCAATGTCTCTAAGACTAAAACGGTTACCTCGGCTCCGGCTGGAGCTGAGAGGTCCGAGACTCAGACGGCTCTGATAGTTTTGTCAGAGCCGTCTACTAGAAAGAGGTCTAGATCCCCATCCATTGGCTCTATCCACTCGGCCCCGGGATCTCCACTATTATCAGAGAGGAGCCATAGGTCCCACTCCCTCGGTCCTCCAGACTGTCCGACCATGATTTAGAGAGGGTGGTCAGCAGACTTCTGAAGTCCCAGGCACTAGCCCAAATACTGCATAGCCCTAACCCAACGATCAGTGGCTATACCCATCCCTTCCTCAGTTCCTCCTCCGATTCCCATGAGTTCAGAGCCAGAGCTTCTCAGAGCCGTGACTGTCGGTGCGTCGGAGCCGATACTTCCACTTTTGGCTCCGTCGTCGGCTTCGATCTCCTCCTTGGAGGGATCTGGACGCCGGGCTTCCCTCGTCGGCTCCGAGGGGGCAAGTGGCATCGGACCCTTGTCCGAGCCCGTTCTCCCTCTCGGAGCCTCAGTGCTGGTGAGCTCGGCCCTGATATCGGCCTTGGAGCTGTCCCTTTTGGTGCCGGGAGGAGTCCTCGTCTCTTTGGAGCGGGGATCTTCAGCCCCGCCTGATCGGGGCGCCTTCGAGTTCATGCGAAGCGTGCTAGACCCGATGTCTGCTCCACGGTCGGCTCCCTCAGCTCCTCCCTCTACAGTGTTTGCGATGGTCTCTACCCACCCTCTCATCCCAGACAGTAGAGAGCCAACGTCTCAAGTTTCCCGACTGGGAATATCCTCCTCTTCCGAGGCTTCTCCTGATCCTTCATGGGAACCCCCTCGAAAGAAACAATGCAAGAGGAAGCATATTGACTCCCCCGAGTCTATCACCTCGGATACCGACTTGGATGAGTCTGAAGGGTCCCCACGGTCCTCCTCTGAGGATGTCTCCTTTTCAGACATCCTTGAGATCCTTAAACAGAGGGGGAACTGGTCCACCCTTAACCCTTCAGAGGACGAGTCGGTCTACCTTGAGGCTTTTGGCTCTCGCCCTTCCACCTCCTGGGTATCTCCTCCCTTTGACCCCCTCATGAAAGTGGTGGCAAGGAAGGCGTGGACAGCCCCTGATACGGTGGAACCTACCCCACGAAGGCCGTCCAAGTTTATTACAGCTCCTCAGGACAAAGAATTCTTATCCAAGGGCGTCTCTGTTGATGCTATGGTGGTGGCCGCAGCCACTAACAAGGAATTAGCTGATCCTTCGGTACCTATCCATCCTCCTAATAAGGAATCTAGCACTATGGATAGGTACAGTAAGCGGATTTTCTCCTCAGCGACCTTTGCTATGCGTTCGCTGAACTACTTGTGTCACTTCACCCGTCTTCAGAGAGATATGATCAAGGAAATGGGTGATGCTTTGCAGGATCCAACAACTGAGGGGTTTCGAGACAAAATCAACTCCCAGCTGGCAACCCTGAATTCAATCGTCAACTCCTCCATGCGGCTTCTTTCTTATGTGGCCGATGGGGCGAGAAGGACCGCTGGCACAGGTGTAGCTTTACAACGTCACACCTGGATGCGGCTTTGTAACTTTGCGGACCCTTTCAAGGCGTCCTTCACCAATTCCCCTTTTGATGGTACAGCGTTGTTTGGACCTCAGGTGAAGGACACGTTGACTAGGTGCGAAGAGGATGGCAAGACTCTCTCTGCCGTGGGAGTCCGGTTTTCTACCCCTTCAAGACCGTATCCCAAGGGTCAGAAGGGGGGGGGGGAATGTGGTTCCACAAATCACAGGGAGTCTCGCCTGATGCACGCAGTCAGTTCCCCTCTTGGGGCAGGGGGACAACACAGACGCCCTAGGGGCAGGGGGGTCCGCAGAATCAAGGTAGCAGAGAGACTCTCTCTGACAAACCTTTTCAGCATCCCTGAGAGGCTGCCCGACTGTCCACCTTCGGAGGCAGTCAGGGGAAGATTATCACTGTATCCAGAAGCCTGGCTTTCACTCACTCAAGACAAATGGGTACAGTCGATTATATCCGAGGGTTACAAAATTCCTTTTGTCCACATCCCATCCCAACCGAAAAGGACCCTTCCAGACGTTCCACCCGGTCTAAGGGAACAAGCAGCGCTAGAAATATCAAAGCTGCTGTCAAAAGGAGCTATCCATCCAGTCCCGGCAAACCAGCAAGGATCCGGAATCTACTCCAAATTCTTATTGGTTCCAAAAAAGACAGGGGACTGGAGACCAATATTGGATCTCAGCAGACTAAACAAGTCTGTAAACAAAACAAAATTCCGGATGGTCACGCTTCAGTCCATTCTAGCCTTCTTGGGTCAGGACAACTGGATGTGCTCAATAGACCTTCAGGATGCAAACTATCATATCAAGATGCACAGACGCTCCAGAAGGTTCCTCCGCTTCCAGCTGGGAGCCAGTCACTATCAGTTCAGAGCCCTGCCCTTTGGACTCACTACAGCCCCCTGAGTGTTCACCAAATGCATGGCAGTGGTCACGGCTCATCTGAGACGTCAAGGATTCCAGGTGTTTCCATATTTGGATGACTGGCTCCTTACTGCTACCACCAGGCGTCAACTTCTCGTATCCAGAGACTACACCATTCATACTTGTCAAGCTCTAGGCATTTCCATAAATTTCGAAAAATCTGCCTTGTTACCTTGTCAGGCTATTACCTTTATAGGCACCACCTTAGACACAATTCATTTTTCTGCGAAACTAACAGAGCAAAGAGTATCAGATATCCGCAATCATGTTCACATTCTTCTTCAATGCAATAGGATCAAAGCCAGGTTTGTCTTGAAGGTTTTAGGTCTCATGGCAGCTGCCATTACACTTCTGCCTCTAGCACGCTTTCACATGCGGATCCTCCAGTGGATGCTGTTTTCTCAGTAGGCCTTCCAACAGCTCCCAATGTCTCACAGTATTCTGCTGACCCAATCATGCAAGAAGCATCTAACTTGGTGGATGACCTCCCCTCAAGTTCTTCAGGGCAGATAATTTCTCCACCCCCCTCCGGTTGCCACGGTGACAACAGATGCTTCCCTAATCGGGGGGGGGGGGGCATTGTCAGGGCAGGACGGTCCAGGGCACATGGCAACCTTTCGAAAGCCATCTGCACATAAATGTCCTGGAGATGAGAGCAGTACTTTTAGCGTTGCAAGCCCTTCAGCACTCTCTTCCCACCAGGACTATTGCAATTCAGACAGACAATATGCCTGTAGTATGGTACATCAACAAACAGGGCGGAACCAGGTCTTATCCCTTATGTCGAGAGGCACTCAAACTTTGGCAGTGGGCGATCTCATCTCAGCGGTTTCTGATAGCAACGCACATCCCCGGGAAGTCCAACGTGATAGCAGACAAGTTGAGCAGGGCCGTACTCATACCACACCAGTGGTCTCTCAAACAGTCAGTGCTGGAAGAAATTTTTCAGAAATGGGGCCGACCTTGCTGCGATCTTTTTGCTACTCCCCAAAACAGCAAGTGTCGTGATTTCTTCACCCTCTTTCCCCTACCAGGTCAACCCGCCAGGGACGCTCTAGTCCATGATTGGCCCCGGGGACTTCTGTATGCCTTTTCCCCCCTTTCCACTGATCTCTCAAGTAATTCAGAAAGCTACCGCATTGAGAGTCGATATGATCCTCATTGCCCCTTACTGGCCTCGTCAGATATGGTTTCCGTTCCTTCACTGGTTTCTGTTGGAGCAGCCTTGGCATCTGGATCCAGTGCCAGATCTTTTGACCCATCAATCAGGTCAGCTGCACAACTCCCTCCCATCTCTCAAGCTCACAGCTTGGTTGCTCCGCTTCCTACCCTAGCCAGGCTTCCTTTATTTTCACATTCGGTCCATAACATACTTATAGCTTCCCACAAGTCTTCTACAAGAAGGATTTACAATAGCAAGTGGAAACGTTTTTCCTTCTGGGCAGCAACTAATAACATAGACCCTTTCACTGCACCTATCCAGTCTATACTAGACTCCCTGGCAGAACTTTTTCACTCAGGTTCTTCTTCGTCTACTATTAGAGTACAATTGGCGGCTATATCTAATTTCCAAGAAGGCTTTTCAGACTCCAGCATCATGTCCCATAAACTTTGCAAAGCCTTTCTAAAGGGTATCTTTCTGCTCAAGCCCCCAATTAGAGACCCCCCACCTCAGTGGGACTTAAATTTGGTTCTAGCCTCCTTGATTCTCCCCCCCTTCGATCCGGCCGCTTCCTGCTCTCTGAAATTGCTTTCATGGAAAACCCTTTTTCTAGTAGCCATAACATCTGTTAGACGGGTATCTGAACTTCATGCTCTTTGCAGTCGTCCTTCATACTTAGTTTTCCACAAAGACAGAGTGTCCCTTCGGACCAACCCTTCCTTTTTTACCAAAGGTTTCTTCTGAGGCAAATCTGAATCAGACAATCGACCTTCCAGTTTTCTTCCCTAATTATTCCAACAAGGCAGAACAAAAGTTACATTTCCTAGGTATTCATTGCCAGCTTCGCTATTATTTGGATAGGACTAAACAGTTTAGGAAGTCTAACCAGCTCTTTCTATCCTATGCAGAAGGCAAGATGGGCCTTCCAGTTTCCAAAGTGTCCCTTTCGAGATGGCTGGCCAAAAGCTACCATCACGACCTAGAGCTCATTCAACCAGAGCTTTAGCTACGTCTGTAGCATTTCAAGACAGACTGCCCATAGATTCCATCTGTCAAGCAGCTACATGGGCTTCTCCTCATACCTTTATCTCACATTATAAATTGGATATGGCCTCCAGAAACCGGGCTAACTTTGGTTCCACCGTACTCAAGAGTCTGTTCCGATGAGCCACCCAGGATAAGGGTGCTAGGGACGCGGTCCCATCCTGCAAGAATGAAGGCGAGATTGACAACTTAACATTGAGAAGTTATGTACCTACCATAACGTTCCATGGTAGTTGTCTTCTTCTCGCCTTCTTTCTTGCATCCCACCCACCATCCCCCTAGCCTGGACAGACCGAGAGGATCCTTGGGATCTTTTATTTTCCACAGCGTCAACCACCTCTATTGCCCCTGTTTGATAGTTCTACAGGTAGTCTTTCTATAGAGGTGGATTTTCCTTTTTTTTTCTGTCTCTAGGAGACCAGCACTGCTATTCTTTCAGCTATCAAACGAGATCTGGGTATTTACCGCCTAGCATTGTGGGATATAGGGGAGCCTCGAGCCGGTGGAAATAGCTCTCGAGCTTTAGTATTGGCCGAGTCGGAGCCGAGGATCGGCTCCGAACCCATCCAGCAAGAAAGAAGGCGAGAAGAAGACAACTAACATGGAACGTTATGGTAGGTACATAACTTCTCATTTATAGGTAGTTACTAGATATGCAGTCCAGGGGACATTTAATGAGTCTAGCCCTAATTCCCAAGCACTATCTGAATAAGTGACTTGCTCAAGGTCAAGCAGTCGGCAAATAAATGATAAAGAATTAAGCCCTGTACCACAGATAGTAGTTTGTTAACAGCACACAGCCTTAATTCTCTTTGCCAACTGCCAGACCAGTGTTCAGTTACCCAGAATGCTCTGTTAATGACTGATACCTCAGAAACTATCATTCAAAGAGGCGAGTATAGTGACAACTTGGGCAAAGGATGGAAAACAAAATATCAAAAATCACAACTCAGGCTTCCTGTTTTAGAGCATAATTTCCATCCTCATCATCATCAGTACTAGTGCTAATGAAATATACAGCTAATTAAAGACATTTGGTAACATGTCATATAGTCGTTAACATTCTGATACCCTTCACTCCATCTTCTATAACCACACCAGATGCTTATAATGGCAACTATACAAAATAAATGCATGGACTTAGTGTAATTACAAGTACAGTAGAGTCTACCAGGAAAAGTGACTCTAACAGGTTACTGAGTAATAAAAAAGTGATTAAAATCTATTACAAGTCTTGATCCAATACAGAAGGTTGCAGTGTTCTGTGACATCCTGACAAGTCCCACTTACTGCCATTTAATTCCCTTACTTATGTCAGCAAGAAACAGAGCTGTAAATCCAACAGAAAGTGATATGACATCTGGTCTGGAGTAAACTAAAAGTCTTCTGAAAGTAGCTTTATCAGCCTTCTGCTTGTCTCCCTTATGAGCATCTTCTCCGTATTTCTTTCCCAACAGTGATGTTTCTGCCAGGGACAGGAATTCCCACAACAGTGCTGCTGTTGTTGAAGCCAGGTGCATCACCAAAGACAGATGTAGAACAGAATGGATCTCTGGAGACTTCAAAAGAAGCATCTGCTTCCAGGTTTCACATACTGGTGATACAAAACAGAGAATCACACTGTATAGGAAGGCATGAAAAGTTCCAACTGATCCAGGACGAGCGTCCCATTTCTTAAGAAGTCCTACAGCAGCACCACTTGTTAGAGGGAATCGAAGGCAACTCAGCAACCAGATAAAACAGATGTTCCTGAAAGGACAGTAATGAAGTAGTACCCAGTGCAACAAATAATGAGAAAAGCTGTCAAACAAGACAAATCCCAAAAGCAAGTAGGTCAGCTTCATTGGTACTTGTAGGCATTTGATTCACAGCAGCAAGAAAATAAATCTGTTATAAACAGGCAGTGGTAACGATTCAGCTTTCCTGCTTTCAGTTCTTGTCCCCAGTTCTTCAAATTCTGAAAAAAATAAAGAAAGATGTACAATAATTATAAATTGCATATACATTTGCATCTTTGCCTTACTTAAGAATGCCTCCAGCTTATGTTTTTTTTTTTCCCCAATTTGAATAAGAATAAGAGTGTTACCTGTTTAGCATTGCTAAATGCAGTTTTTGCATTGCACTGCTGGCACAGAATGCACATAAATGCCTCAAACTATAACCTGTAAAATACTATACATCTGTTGTATAATATGTGTGTGTGTGTATGTGTGTGCGTGTGCAAGTGTGCAATCGCATGTACTTATAAAATACATAAAATAAGTGTACATATAACACATGCTTTGCAACTATAGATAGATGTGTGTGTGTGTGTGTGTATATATACATATATATATATATATATATATATATATATATATATATACACACACACACACACACACACACACACACACACACACACACACACCTCAGATCTCTTCATTACAGACAGTTGAAACTTGCTGCTCTGAAGGGAAACTACTGAAAATCTATTTTATCTACCTTCCTTAATGATGTTTTTGAGGTATACTGTGTGCTTTTGCTTTTTTTACTAACTGTGTGAATGTAATTACACATGTATTTTTTTTTTTTTTTTTTTACCTTCAATACTATGTAACTTAGATTGTATTCGCATTGCTTTTGGAGCTTTTCTCCCCGGGCCTCCACTGAAAATGGGCACGTTTTGGCCCAGTGGACTTCCCCGGTAATCATACTGGAAATAAATAAATAAATAAATAAAAATATAAATACACACACAGACATATATATATATATATATATATATATATATATATATATATATAGCGTCTATATTATATCACAGAACGTTTAAAAAAGCGAACAATGATTAATCGCCCCCATGTAAGCGAAATCTTACAATCTCGAAAGCTCAGAACAGCGATTTTTTCCAAGGGAAAAAAAAATTTAAATAATACATAAAGTGGGGGGCTTTGCCCCCCACCCCCAATCAAATGTACCAACTCCAAGATCGCACTACAGTGCCAAAAACAGCAAAGTAATGGAAGCAGCCAAGCGAATTCTTTCCCTGGGAAATTTTTTTTTTATTTTGCCTTTTCAATGTTTTAAGTTCGACCAAGAAGCATTCGACAAAATGCATCTTCTATCTTCTAATATATATATATATATATATATATATATATATATATATATATATATAATGTGTGTGTGTGTGTGATTTACCTTCAGTTGGTCGACTAACATAAATGACGACATCCTGAAGGTAAACTACTCTACACTGAAACAGAAACTTTGACTTCCTACTATGCATGTACTGAGGTTGCTTCTTGGCACATGCAAATATTAATTACAAAAAAAACATAAACAACATCCTCTTTTGTGGGGGGCTGCACCTCCCACATCCCCCACTAATTATATATACTAACTCTGAGATGGCATAATCCCCAAGGAAAGAGAATATTCCCCTACCTGGGGATTGTCAATCTTGAACACATGTTGACTATCTGTAGAGGCAACCAAATGCGGTTGATTAAACAGATGATGACAAAAACAAATGGAACCCATACATATTTATACATATAATAAGCACAACCCCCAAACATTGATGTCTGTTTTGTCAAACTTTGGTGTGCTAGATTGACAGTCTCTGGGGTTGGGGAATATGTCCCTTGCCCAGGGAATGTGCAATCCTGGATTTTGTATATGTAATTAGCAAGGGGGGTGTGAAAGGAGCAGTCCACAATATAGATTGTTTTTGCATGGTTCAGGTTGTGCCTTGGAGCATATTCATTATGGTGTCATTTTTTAGTCTCAGTTTACTGAAGTTAAGACTAACTTCTGTAGATCCAAATATAGATAGCTTGATAGACAGATATAGGTATAGATATGCAGTTTAGTAGATAGAGAACATCTCATCAAACATTTTGAGCTGTCTCCCAATTAATCAAAGGAAATAATTACTGAAAAGGCACATCCTATCAAAACAAGTGAAACTGCAGTACAGTAAGTATGGGAAATACTGTACACCCTTTCCTGGCTGTTGTACAATATTGAAATTGAAATATACAATGTTGCAGGAGTGTGGTGGTGCAGGGAAAGGGGGACTTGCCTCCCTACAAAACACTTTAGTAGTAGTATATTTTGGGTGTGCATGGTGTGGGATGTAACTGTGTGTTTGTGTGGTATGAGTCATGTCTTGTGCATTTTCAGTTACAGTTCATAGTGTGGCTGTCTTTTACTAAATGTTGATCGAGTGTTAAAGTGTGGGCATGCGTGGTAGAGTATGATGTTTATTTTTACTATAGTGTTTATTTCTTAAGCACTTTAGATGACTAATGCAAATTAAATAAAATGATACAACAGACAAAAACAAAATAATCATGTCAGTAAAGCCCAGAAAATATAATATCTGAACAAGTATAAGTAACATGGTATAAAAACAAATAAAAATAGTTAAAATGACAGAGTAAAGCAGCAAAAACAGGGTGTCAAAGATGTTCGGTTTAAGATACTGTCAGCCAGCAGTGATCATGCCACAGTATGGTTTACAGTACAGAGAGAAGGAAGAAATAAAAAGTTAGAAACAATGGTGTGGTATTTAAGAAGAGTGGATTGCTTTGTGCCAAGGAAGATGTTCAAGGGTGAGTTAGGAAACTGAGAGAAACTGAAGGGAGTAAATAAGCTATGAGAGTGGGTCAGGGATAAAGTACTCAGGGCTACTGACTGAGGAAGAATGAAAAAGACAAGGCAAAAAGGGCAAAGCTGTTGCACAGGATAATGACACTAAGAATTATAGGAAAAGATTAGGCCTGTAATAGGTAAAAATCAGGAACTGAGGAGGTGAAGAAGGCATAGTACAAGAAGGCTAGCAACAATGCAACTGAAACAAAGATGGTACTGCCAGCAAAGGATAAAGTTGAAGATGGGTTAGCAGAAAGGATCAAAAAGGAAAGCAAGTGTTTTGCTAGGTAAATAGTAGAATGCAAAAAAGAAAAGATATAAATTGCGAGCCAAAGCAAAGACTGTAGGGAGACTGCAGAAGCCTGGGAAATGCAAAGGCAATTAATGAATACTTTGTTCCAGTCTTCACAAAGGAAAGCAAGGGGACAGTACCATGCTGATAGGGAGGCAGGGTAGAAGGGGGAGAACATCAGAGAGAGAGCAGAATAGAAAGGGAGGCTGTTCAAAGGCTGGCCTCTCTTATGAATGAAAAAGAATAAGGATCAGATGGGGAGTCTCCAAGTCTCCTTAGAAATATGTCCAGTTTATTGCAAACCTCCCCTCCCCAGATGAAGATCTTCAGAAGATCACTGATAACCAAAGTAGTGCCAGAGGACTTTAACACAGCAACTCTGGTACCCTTGTATGGGAGGGGGGGGGGCACAGAAAAATCCAGGGTACTACAGGCCTGTTAGCCAGCTGACAATAGGGGTAGGGAAAGTCATAAAGAAATGCTAAAATAAAGACCAATCTAGAGGACAGTAATCTTCAGGACAGCAATGAACATGCAGCCTCAGCCAGAAGAAACTGCCTGTCAAGCCTAAGTTTTATAACGGAGTTTTAGATAAACATAACAAGGGATGTACAGTAGATATAGTTGACGTGGACTTCAGCAAGGTCTTTGACTGTTTCACACACACACACACACACACACACACACACACACACACACACACACACACACACACAGGAGGCTGACAGGATAACATGAGGTGCTTGGGCTGCAACAAAACAGAGGAACTGCATAGCCGCATAGCTTAATGATAGGACACACGGGGATGAAATAACAAGGATAATGCTGAAAATTATGGAATGGCTAGTGGAGTACCACAGGGGATGGTTCTTTTTCCAGTACTCTGCAGTACACTTGTCTCAGGCATATCTCAGGGAAAAAAGAACAAAATTAACCTCTTTCCTGTTGGCACAAAAAATAAGTGAAACAATAGCAAATGATTGGAAGAGTCTAGTGAAGGATTTTGAAAGGCTAAACAAGTGAGCAGAAAAGTGGATGCTTAAGTTCAGTGCAAAGCAGTACAAAGTGCTGCATTTAGGCCACAGCATCCTCAGTGTGAAATATTAGCTGTAGGAGTGGAACATATGACAACAGTGTAGAAGGATCTGGAAGGGGAGGTTATTCAGCAATGGATCACTGGGAACAGAGTAGGAAAATGTATCCTTAGGGGAAAGATTCCAGAAGCAAGCAGATAATGCTTCCAATCTTCAGGGCCTTGGTCAGACTATACCTTGACTACTGCTCGCAGTTCTGGAGGTCATATAAGGAAAAGAACATCAGGCATGTGGAAGGAATTCAGACAAAAGCAATCAGAAAGCTCCATGCAATGGGTTAGAAAGAAAATGGCCAGAGGCAGGTCTGTCGGATACACTTGAAAAGAAGTTTGCATTAACACTCCACAAGCAAAACCAAACATGCTTAATGCAAGAGACATGCAAAAAAGTATTCATGAGCAGTCTGTCAGCAAGCTAAGTCATGCATTACATGCAGATGTGCAGCATTCTGCAACAGTCTGACAGGACAGA
Organism: Protopterus annectens; assembly: GCF_019279795.1. NCBI lineage: Eukaryota > Metazoa > Chordata > Ceratodontiformes > Protopteridae > Protopterus > Protopterus annectens. Next base: position 695,022,455 of record NC_056743.1, read on the forward strand.
GAATGTCGTAGAAGGGGAGGAATTTAACGTCACATTGTGTGTGTGTGTGTGTGTGTGTGTGTGTGTGTGTGTGTGTGTGTGTGTGTGCACGCGCGTGTGTTAGTCAATGAATCAGATTCGTAAATAATTCCTTTTTCCATATCTGTAGGTCTGTGCGCACTCTACCACCTACACAGTGTGAATATGTAAACTCTACCCACTTCCTTAATTGTGGTGGATTATGGCAGAGTGGATACCTAAAATGAAACATTCCAAAGAATCTGCAATGGAGTATCAGGGCATGCTACTATACCAAGAGTGCATGGATATTCCAGATACAAGTCTTAAAAATGATCATTTAAGAGCTGATCTGCATGTCATGGTACAGTATGTCTTGCATTCTATGGTGGAACCTGACTGTGTGAACAGCCTGGTATGAAGCACTATTGCAGAATGGGAGACCAGGTGCCAAGGAACTGCCAGGGTGTGTGGTGACCACTTCCTGGTAATACTAGCTACCTTTGAAGGACTGTGTTTTTGAAGAAGGAAGGAAGTTACTCTGCCACTGCGGACACAAGACTTTTCTGTACTCCATATAAAACAGAGTCATTCTGTTATGAAATGTATAACTGAACAGGGCAAACTGGCATTAATCCTTTGTAATAGTTTGTACTTCACCATACTGTCAGTGTAATAACACACTGTCACTCAAACAACAGTATGACATAGACCATATCAGTGTAACAGACTTATGTCAGTTTGTTTCCTGTCATTTTTTTATCATGATGAAACCTGGTAAATACACATCTGTCAACGAAAACCTGTACCTGACAAAACAAAGAGTGTTACAAATTCAGGAAAGGCATCAGCGTGTTAATGAATAAAGAAACATATTTTAATTATTTCATTATTTTTTCTGTATTTTTCCCCACTGTTCCTGTCAGACTTTGAGATTCCTTCTATTTCAGTCAAATGTGGCCATTCATCCTTCCTAGATTTTCTCCAATATGGGTGAGAGCTGGCTAGGCGATGCCATATACTGGTTTCCTCGAACACTAGTTTGTGTTCTTGCTGACATCCTGGCAATGAAGGTATATTCATTGTGAAGCCTAAACCCCTCCCCTGGATGAGGAACAAGTGGTTATTATCACTGTCAGAGCCATTATACCCTGCCCATTGCATACCTTTCAACTGTCCAGATTTTCATAGAGTATCCAGATTTTTGCTTCATATTTTTAGTCTGTTCCATGTAAAAAGCAGTGGTTTGCTGGCAGGTCACTGAGGACTGAATCCACTAAATAATGACAAGCATTTAAGTTTCAGGCTTCATATCTTCCAACAAATGCTTGCAAATGCAAAACCTGTTATTCTATCAATTTTCTAAGATTTGAGTACAATACTTACAACTTGTCCTTGTTTTTTAAGCCTTCCCCCTTCCCATTATTTTTGGCTTTGTTCAGACTTCTTGCACTAATACATTGAGAGGTACCCCTTGTGAGTGCACATTTCCATGAAACTTCAATTAGGGCTACCACAATTGTGGCCAAACACTCACCCTTAGGCCATCCTTTGCATCATACTCCAAGGGATTGTGGCATTAGCTTTTCCTGATCTCCCCTTCCCTCCCGAGGATAGACATGCCAACCTCCCTACACCAGCTCCTCCAGATGCCCCAGCCACTGATCATACTTGGGTCACCTGGGTCATATTCAGGGCTTTATCCTTCTACATTAGCACAGCTAGATAATTATTCTATTATTTGTGCTACTTTTCATACCCAGCATTCATACCAGCTTCTCAGCATTGAAAATTACTCCATATGGACAGAACTGAAAGCACCTACATCTTTTAAATAGTAAATATAATTCTACAGCACTATAGTTGTAGATGGTATAGCATAGTGTTAATATTAAAAATCTGAACTGTAATAACTTGTCTACCTGTTATCCACCTGCATGAAAGAAGGCACTGTGCAAGTTCAGTAGTGCAAGACATGCCACAACTGGTTACAAATGGATGGGCAGCTGCAGAGATATACATCACTGAATGCATTGTGCACAGTCATTTTAGCCATCTGTTTAAATGCAAACATGGCAACATACTTCTAATTTAAATAGGTAAAATATTTAAAAGTCATGTAATCTAATGCATAAATACAATTTCAGGTACACAATATGAACTTTAATAATGACATCCCTCACCTTTACTCGAAATACAGACTAACTCCATTTCAACTCAAACCAAAGCAAAATTAAATGGAAAAATACTCTCCAAAAACAAGTATCAATAATTCCCAAGTATACTAAAATCCTTCTAGGAGGAGACATTCACCATAATTCTGGCCCCAACTATCACAGTGAACATGAGGACAATTCTCTTCTACATACACTACTCTAACCCTACAACAGTCAAACCCCAACCCTGGTAATCTAACTTTTCCTACCATAAATGTTAGAAGCATAAGAATTAAAATTGTTGAACTACATGTCTGGATTATCTAACTTAAACCTGATATTCCCACTGTTACTGAAACTTGACTTAAACCCAGCTTAAACTACTCTGAAATTACACCTCTCAGCTATATCATCATCCATAATGAGGGTATAAAGAGGAAAGGTGGTGGTATTGTTTGATATTTACCAGAAACTACCACATGTTCCCCTTACAGCAAGTTAATACCAAAATTCAGTTCAGCAGAGCTTCTTATTACTTTCCTGAAATAAAACAATTATAAACAAATAAGAAGTTATGTACTCACCATAACATTCCATCTGAGTAGTTAAACTTCATTTGTCAGCAACCTATGGGTCTTCGGATCCATATCGGATTCGAGCCGGCAGTTTCCAACAGCATAGATCCGATCTCCAAGCTCCTCCTCCTACCCATAATCCCCTGCCAACCCTACCTGACCTCAGATCGAGTTTGCCCACAGCTAGATAAGCATACAAAAACCACCCGCAAAACTAGCTACATACCCTTGCCATAAGGAAGGTAACATCTCGAACATCCGAAGGTCAGGGGGTCGGTTGCTGACAAATGAAGTTTACCTACTCAGATGGAACGTTATGATGAGTACATAACTTCTTAATCTGATGTAGTTAACTTCATTTGTGCATCAGCCTATGGGACAGAGTCCCCAGCTACCTAAATCTTGGGCGGTCCCCAAGGAAGGATGTTCCGGAGCACTGCACAGCCAAAGGATGCTCTCCCTCTGGAGACAATATCCAGCTTGTAGTGATTAATGAAGGTATGAGATGAAGCCCATGTTGCTGCTGAGCAGATATCATCCAACGAGAGTCTAGAACGAAAGGCCGCCGAGGTAGAGACAGACCGGGTAGAGTGGGCATGAACTCCTAGAGGTGAGGGCCGACCAGTACTTTCATATGCCAACAGAATACACTGAGAAATCCATTTGGACAGTGTGAATTTGGAAACAGCCTTTTCTAAGTTAAATTTGGCAAAGGAAATGAACAGCTGATCTGATTGCCTATGACCAGCTGTTCTGTGTAAATAAAAGCGCAGTTGTCTGTGCAGATCCAACAGATGTAACTTATGTTCCCCTCTGTTTTGGTAGTTGGGAAAAAAAACTGGTAGGTTAATGGACTGATTAATATTTGATTCGGATGCAATTTTTGGAAGAAAGGAGGGATTGGTCCTGAGGTAGACTCTGTCTTTGTGGAAGGACAAATAAGGTGGTTTTGCACAAAGGGCTTGAATTTCGGAAACCCTTCGAGCTGAGGTGATAGCTACAAGAAAGGCAGTTTTCCATGATAAAAATTTTAGATCTACTGAAGCTGTAGGTTCAAAGGGAGGGGCTGTAAGTGTCTGCAATACCAAGGTCAAGTCCCAAGGAGGGACTGCTTCCTTCACCGGGGGTCTGAGTAAGAAGGTACCCTTTAGAAAGGCCTTGCATAACTTGGAGGAGATCAACGGTCCAAGGTCGCTTCCTATGTGATAGTGAGAGATAGCCGCCAACTGAACCTTGACTGTAGAGGAGCTGGCACCCTGATTGAAGAGTCCTGACAGGAAATCTAACACAGCAGGCAACGGAGCTGTGAAAGGATCTAGATCTCTGTGCTCCGCCCAAATAGAAAAAACATTTCCATTTGCTATCATAGACCTTTCTGGTGGATGACTTATGCGCCGCCACCAGAATAGCTTTGACCTGGGAAGAGATACCGGGAGTCCTAGCTAACCTTGGAACTGGATCAACCAAGCCGAGAGCTTGAGGCTGTCCAGATTCGGGGTCGGAAGATCCAATGGATGGGTTATGAGATCCGGAATGGGATCCAGAATCCAGGGAGGATTCACTAGGTGAGACTAAAGATGCGGGAACCAAGCCTGGCGAGGCCAGAATGGGGCAATGAGGATTATCTTGTTCTGCAACTGACTGGCTTTCTGAAGAAACTTCAACATCAGCGAAGAGGAGGATAAGCATAAAGGAGACCGGGGGGCCAAGCATGCACCAGAGCATCTCGTGGGGATTCCCCGGGTGGGGGAATTACAGCAAAGTAGTCGTTGCATTTCGCATTTGAAGGAGAGGCGAAAAGATCGCAACAAGGTTGACCCCCAAGTGGAGAATATCTGCTTCGCTACTTTTGGGTTCAGAGACCACTCGTACGGCGAGAGGATGGTGCGACTCAACTTGTCTGCTAAAATGTTGGACCGTCCCGGAATGTGCATCACTATGAGAAAGCGGTTGGTGGAAATTGTCCATTCCCACACTCTCATGGCCTCTCGACAAAGGGGATAAGACCTGGTTCCTCCCTGTTTGCTGATGTACCAGACTACTGCCATGTTGTCCGTCTGGATTGCAATCGTTCCTATGGGAAGAAGGCTCTGTAGTGCTTGCAACGCCAAAAGCACCGCCCTCATCTCTAGGACATTTATATGCAGAGAGGTCTCCATGCTGTTCCACGTGCCTTGGACTGCCCTGCCCTCACAATCCCCCCCCCACCCAAGGCGAGAGACGTCCGTGGTCACCGTGGCTAGGGGAGGGGACATAGAAAAGCGGTACCCCTTCTGGAGGTCCGGGGATTGGAGCCACCATAAGAGGACCTCCTTGCAAACCCTGATGAGGGGAATAGGGTGGTACAGAGGGAATTGCAGAAAAGACCATTGAACATGGAGAGTCCATTGCAGGACTCTCATGTTCAGACGTGCCATCGGCAATAGGTTGATGGTGGCCGCCATCGAACCCAAAGCCCTCAGGACCAATTCCGTCGGGGGTGCCTGGGGTAGGAGGATGGCCCGCACATGGAGTCTTAAGGTCCGCACTCTGTCTGGAGTTAAGAGGGCTAGACGCCTGCTTGTGTCCAACCTTGCTCCGATGAAATCTAAGGTTTGAGTTGGAGAAAGGGAAGATTTCTGTATGTTGATAGTGATCCCCAGCCAGGCCGCTAGGTGAAGAAAGGAGTTTCTGGCTGCGCAGAGTAGATGCCTTGTGGGGGCGGTCAGGAGCCAGTCGTCTAGGTATGGGAAAACCTGAATGCCCTGCAGTCGCAGGTGGGCCGCTATCACACCCTGGGGGCTGTGGTGAGACCAAAGGGAAGGGCCCTGAATTGTTAATGGCTGGCTCCTAGCCAGAAATGGAGAAACCTCCTGGATCATCTGTCCATCAGAATGTGGTAGTATGCATCCTTGAGGTATATAGAGCACATCCAGTCGTTCTCCCGCAGGAGGGGAAGAATGGATTGAAGAGTGACCATCCAGAACTTTTCCTTGGTTACTGACAGGTTCAAGAGGGATAGGTCGAGGATCGGTCTGAAGTCCCCCATCTTTTTTGGCACCAAGAAGAACCTGGAATAAAAGCCTGATCCATACTGGTCTGGGGGGACGTGCTGGATTGCTCTTTTTTCTAGCAGCCACTGGATTTCTGCAGCTGCGGCCTCCCTCTGCTCGGGTGGGACGTCGGGAAGGTGTCTGGGATTGAGGGAAATGGGAGAAAGGGATCTGGTAACCTCTGGATATGATGCGAAGCACCCAGCGGTCGGTCGTGATGGACTCCCAAGCTGCTAGGTGCCTCGAGAAGCGCCCCCCGACTGCCTCCAGAGTGGAGCAGTCGGGTAACCCTTCAGGGCTGTTGCGTGGGCTGGTCAGAGAACGGTTCTCTGGACCCAAAGTTCCTCAGGCCCTCTCTGCCTCTAGGGCGGTGTCCACCCTGTCCTCCTCTGCCGCAGAAGGACTGGGGGTCCGGAGTGAAACGGGGCTGTTGCGACTTCCAGAACCACATCTTCTTCTGTCCCTTTTGGTTCTTGGAAAAGGACCTCTGGGGAGCAGAGAAGCGGACTCTGATGGCAGACAACGTCTTCCTGTCCTTCTCACTCTGGACCAAGGTATTGCGTACGGTTTTGCCAAAAAGGGCAGAACCATCGAAAGGGGCATTAGCAAAAGACGCATTAAAGGGTTCCGCGAAATCACAGTGGTGGAGCCAGGCCTGTCGCCTCATAACGATGCTTGCTCAGCTAGCTCTAGCGGCCCCTTCCGTGGCGTGGGACAGTAGCCGCATAGAGGTGTTCAAGATAGACCTAAGAGTGGCCATTCGGGAAGAGTACAACTGTTTGTCCTCTGCCGACATGGACTCCGGGGGTGACACGGCGTACTCTTTGATAAGGTCTCGCTGCAGTCGTATGACATGTGCCATGTAGTTCAGTGACCTCGCTGAGAAGGTAGCTGAACCAAAAACCCACTTCCCTAATCGATCCATCGACCAAGACTCTTTGTCTGGAGGATGAACCGAGGGACTCTCCTGGGCTAATTTCCTTTTAGTGGCCGCCGCCACCAACATGGCATCTACAGGGTTTCTCTTACTCCAGTGAGATCTGTCAAAGGGTGGACTAAGTATTTTGTCAGGTCTTTTTGGGACTGGCTCCACAGTGTCCGGCTCCTTCCACGCCCTGGTAGTGATCAGATCTACCAGGGGGTCAGCTGGAGGGGACACCCAAGAGGTAGACAGGCCTGCTTCAAACGCCTCCAGGAACACAGATTCATCCGAGGTAGGCTTTGGGGCAGACCCCCCCCCTAATTCTGAGCATCTCCATGATGTCTCCAAATGAAACATCCTTGGGGGGTGATCTTGGGGAACCTTCCCCTTCCTCCAAATCTGTGTCCTCGGTCAAGGACTCAGGGGAGTCCAAGTGCCTCCTCTTGCACTTGCGCTTGTGAGGAATCTCCTCTGGGGGGGGGGGGGGGCTGTCCGAGGAGACCTCACCAGCAACATCATGTTCCAATGGAATGACCTGGGATGTCGGAGCAGGCTGTCCCTGGGACTGGCTGATGGAAGTCGGACTCATCTGAGATGGGGTGCAGGGTGGAGCCGTAGCCAAGGCCAGGGGTCTGGAATCCCTCGACAGAACCCTCTCCACTACGTCGAATGCCGAAGGAGAGCCGCGGGCGGATCGGGGCCGGAGCTGACGCGGTCAGATCTGAAGGTTCAGTATGTTCCAACCTGGGTGGAGCCAAAGGCACACTGATACCCTCGGATCCGAAGCTCAGCTCTCGGCTCCGAGAGTTTGGATCTGAAGAAAAGGGACCCGACAGACTAGAGGGCATTGTTGGCGCCAAAGTACTCGATACTGTCGGCGCCGACACCCCCCCGGTGCCGGCGCTACCAGGCTCTGAAAACTCTGAACCCAGGAAGCAGGTCAGAGAAGGAGCAATTGGGGCAAAAAAAGGTGTCGAGCTCCCCCCCCCCGGAGGGGGGGAGGCAGGGGCACTCCCATCTGCAGCTAGGCCTGGAGGAATCTTCTCATCATCCGGTCCAAGTCTGCGTCCGTCAGGCTTCGGGTGGATCTGGATGAGGCTACTGAGGCAGGATGGGAGTTCTGCCTCGATGACCTCGACGGGGGCCGGGTCTCCTCCTCCTCTGGTCCCGGTGAAAAAGAAGGAGACCGGAGCCGAGGGTTGGAAGGCTCGGAAGTCCTGGAGGGAGAAGACCGCTTAGCCGGCGGGGCCAATGAAGAGGCCTCGGCCCGCCGCTTGTGGTGCTTCTCCTTCTGCTTCTCTTTCCTGGACTCCCTATCCTCCTGGCCCGAAGCGGGAGGTTGAGTGGAAGGGAGGCAGGAGTGGCAGTAGCCCACAGTGGGACCGGAGGCCGAAGCCGAGTCCGGGGGCAGCAGTCCCACCAGAACCAGCTTAGTCCTCCGGTCCTTAAGTGCCCTGGGGTTGAACACCGCACATATGGAGCAACCTGACGACAGGTGTCCAACCCCAAGGCACAACACGCACCAAGTGTGGCCATCCGCCGGTATAGCTTATGGCCACACTCGGTACACTTGGAAAAAACAGCTTTTGGGGCCTCCGACATACCGAAAGAAAACACACACGCTAGTCCCCAACACACAGCACACTCCTTAACGCACTAACGAGGGTGGAGAAGGAAAACTATGGAGAAGATTAACAGACAGGTAAAAGGAAACTAATGAGGGACCTGTATACAACACACGCACACTAAATTTACCAAAAAAAGGAGAGAAAAAAAGGGTAAAATTTTCTCACAAAAAGACACTAAGCCTTGAACTCGGTGATCGAGCGGCTGGATGAAACCACGGCAAACTAGATCTGGGGTCAGGTAGGGTTGGCAGGGGATTATGGGTAGGGGGAGGAGCTTGGAGCTTGGATCTATGCTGTTGGAAACTGCCGGCTCCGATCCAATATGGATCCGAAGACCTATAGGTTGATGCACAAATGAAGTTAACTACTTCAGATTAAGTATTACTAGCCTTTAAATCCCTCCTTGTGACAATACAGTTAGACTGAAAGATATCCTACATTGGATAACCATAACAATTCCACATGAAAAAATACTACTAGGTAATGTGAATGTTAATTAGTTGGACATAAACTCTAACTACCTTACATCTATCATGAACTTATTTGGTTTCACACAACTAATTAATAGCTTGCTAATTCAATAAAGGTGTTTAAAAAAACTAATTAATAGTCTCACATTATAGCAAGACATCTAATTCCCTATTAGACTGGATCCTAGTATCAGATCACAGCAAATATACCACCACAGGTACAATGTCTGACTGATCATCTCCCAGTCTATACAACTAGACATGCATCCACTTAAATTGCATGTTTATAAAGCAACACACTTTCCAAGTGTAACTCAGAAATGTTCATTACTACCCTATTACCTATTAAATGGAACTTCCTAAAAATCCTCCCTTTAGAGGGTACTGTAAATGAATTCAGTACAACTTTCCTGAATATCCTAAATACCCTTCCACCTCCTAGAAGGAAAAAACATATAGTGCAATTTGGTTATCCAAAAACAGTAGAAAGCTAATACAAGATACAGAAAAAGCATGAAAAAATGGCAAAAATATAAAACACCATAATATCTTGAAGACTTCAGCATGATTTGCAATCATACTAAAAAGCAAATAAATGAAGGCAAGAAATATACTATAATAACTTTCAGAATAATAGAAAACACAACCCTAACAAAATCTGGCCAGTTATTAAGGAAATCTTCCATCCCAGCCAAAACTTCAACCCTAATCCGTCTCCCATTAACTCATCACTCAAAACCACAATACAATTCAACTCTTATTTCATAGATAATATAGCATAAGTATTCTCTAACATCTAATCCTAATCCTACCCAACAGCCAAGTACCACCACATCCACTTTCACACCTGTGCCCACATCCTATATAAAACTACTCTTAAATAAACTCAAACCATTCTTTACTTCACCTAATGACCTTCCAAGTGAATACCTTAAAATAGCAACCAATACCATTGTTTATCCTGTTTCAATCTTTCTAAACAGGTCAGTGCAGGAATCCTACATTCCGTCTCTCTGTAAAAAGTCAAATATTATCCATCTGCACAAAGGAGGAAATTCAACAAACATTAATAACTTTAGACCTACAGCAGTGCCCCCTCTCCAAAATATTTGAAAAAAATATATTCAAAATAATTGGTAAAGTATCTCCTGCAGGAAGAACTACAATCCCCCACACAACATGGCTTCCATCATTCCCACAGTACTAACACTGCACTTCTAACTTACACAGATACTGTCAATAAAGTTACAGGCAATGACTAACTAGTCTCCTCCTTATTTCTAGACTTGTCTACAGTCTTCAACAGTTTGTCACAACAAACTTCTACTTCAAATGTCCTCATTAGGTCTCTCTCAGTCCACACCTCTATAGTTCAAAGCTACCTATCCAATAGGTATCAGTCATTAAAATGGCACCCTGCCCTTTATCCTTACTTACCAGTCACCACCAGTGTACCACAAAGCTGTGTCCTTGGTCCCCTCCTCTAAAATTCTCACCAACACCCTCTACATATCCACACTGCAGACCTCCCTAATACAATATGCAGATGACTCCACACTCATTTGCACATCTGACAACATGGCACCTCCAAAAAATACTCAGGAAGCTTTAACAGTAACTGAAACATGGCTTTGTAACTCACAAATCATGTTCAACCCTAAAAACAACATCTACTTTTTCCCTAAATCCCCCTCTCATGTAAACAAAATTAAAGCCCTCTCTGTTGATAATACAACTACTGAAGTCACTTCTCATAGCAAATTATTATGGTTGATAGTGGATGATAATTTTAAATTTCACCTGCATATAAAAAATCATATAAGAAAAACTCATTAAAAACTAGGGATGTTTTATAGAGCCAAAAACCTTTTTCACTGACTCAACTAAAGATACACTTGCCATTACTCATCTCCTTCTCACAATTCTTTATGGAGCACCCATCCTTACTAACCATCAGGCATCACGAAAATCAAAGAACAATGCAACAAAGTTGCTAAAGTTGCAGCAAATACCCCTTTTCAGGACCCAATAATGTACATCACTAAAAAGCCTAAACTGGTTAGCACAACCCCATCAACTAACATAGAAACAACTTCTTACCACCTACAAAATTATCCAGAATCCATCTGCTTGTCCAGCACTAAATAAAATTCTACACAACTATGTTTCCAGTCATTATGATCCAATGACCAAAAACTCCTGTCTGTCCACAAACCTATCAAATCTACTGGGCATTGTCTCTACTCTAAGGTAAGGATAAGGCCTGGAACTCCATACCTGTATCCATTAGGTCAATACCCTCCCTCCAATCATTCAAAACCATTCTGAAAGACTTCCTAGATAAAATCTGTCACTGTTCATGCTCAACACCAGAGAAAAACTATAAAACTAAACGTGAACAAATATCTATTCATACCTTCCACTTCCTTACTCTCTCTTCTTCACTCACGTCTTTACCTCTACCAATTTCTCTCCCCTTGTTTTTATCTAAATATAGAATAAGCCTGCTTTTCTCTCACTTCATATTGCAATTCATATTTGTATTATACTAACTTAGCTTTAATTTATCTGTAAACTGGTAAAATTTCTCTAAACATTAAATTATTGTCATATAACTCATATCTGTTCTTGACCAGTGCTATCACATTATGCCCTAATTTGTTATAATTACTGAAACTGTAGTTATTATATATTATTTTTAAAGATTCAGAATTATTGTTTTTAAAATATTTTGTAATACTTTATTTGCAGCTACATATCAACATTATCACTGTCAGTATTCATTTGTTGTTTAAGTTTTCTTGAAAGAGTATAGCCACACTATAATCTGTCGCCTAGTTCTAAGATAAAAGCCGTACAAAATCACTGCTAACTGTTTGTGTGTGGTGTCACATAACTACATGGAAAATTCCTCCTCTCTAATGTATTGGAATTTAAGCTACTTGTCTTGGGTAAGCCTGAATGCTACATTTCTAGATAAAGGAGAACCATAGCCAAGTACTAAAAAAAGTTTTTCAGCGTATTTTCAATTTTTTGCATTAATAATGTCTGTGTATCAAAGTAAATGGTTATTATTATTTTCAAATTTATTATGCCCCAAAATGACATGAAAGAGGCTGCCATGGCATGCATGATCTTGTTTTACAGTCAATGGTTTCACCTCCCTAATGTCATTTTAGAGGGACAGAGAGAAATCCCTATGATGAGAAAATCATTTATTGTGTGTGGTTCTCTCTTATTAGTTTACCACAATACTGTCACTGCCTACTTTTGGCTTCCAGCATCAGTCTGCATTTTTTATTAAAGGTTCTCAGGAAACCAAAGAGGACCAACCACGGCACGGCTAGGTGTATAATAACTTTAATAAAATAACAAAGAATAAGCGCTTTCACAATCTTCACAGCTGCTTCCTCAGACATAAATACAAGAAAATCCAGGTTATGTTGAAGGACAGGAAAGCATTTTTACATGATTTTTATGCTGTACAGAAAGAATTGTCTATTAATAATTTCCTGTTTGTTACTATGGATGATGAGTCACTGTTTACTGTTATTCCAAATACTTGGGGAGTAGAGAATATTAGAGAATATCTAGTGACTAAAACATGTCTAGTTTCTGACAGGATTGATCTTGTATGTGCTCTACTAGTAATTGTTTTACAGAATAATGTTTTTGTTTTTAATGATAGCTATTCCAGAAGACTGGCATGGTTATGGGCAAAGCTTGTGCGAATAGCTACTCCAATCTAGCACTGTTGCAGTGGGAGGAGGCGTGTGTCTTGCACAATAATAAATTCACAAATTTTCTACTCTGGTATGTTATATTTGTTTATGACATATTTTTTCTGTGGAATGGTTTAGAGGAAATGCTCTTAGAGTTTGTTGAGTATCTAAGCAGTACTACTCCTTTCCTTAGGTTTACATTTAAGTTTTCCAGAGAACAGATTGATTTTCTGGATGTGACTGTGAAGAGAACAGAGGTGGGACTGTTAAGAACAAGTATCTATAGAAAACTGACTAGGAAGAATTCATTGCTCTGTAAAAGTAGTATGCACCCTAGGCATGTGCCTAAAAATGTTTTGAAAGGATAGATACTACGGGTTATGAAGTTACACAATGAAGAACTTTCCTTGGTGGAAGCACTCAATGATCTTAGGAGTGACTTTTTAGATAAAGGTTACTCAAGAAAAGAGATAGATAATTGTATCTCTCAACTCTTAAGTGAAAGAGAGACAAAAGGTAGAACCTACTTCTCAGAATGACATGAAGGCAAGTAGATAAGTTCTACTAGAAGTAATGAAAGGTATATTAGAGTTCCTATGACCTTCTCTAGTAATGTAAATGCGTATTGTGAAATTATTAAGAGGAACTGGAGAATTTTAAAGGCCACAGAAGAGATAGGTGAATTAGTCAGCGACACTCCATTATTCTCCTTTAAGAATAACTTTGTTATAGGACAAAAGTAAGTAAACACTTAAGTCACTTCACAGAGACAAGGGACTTATCCTTGTAGGAACTGTAGTTGCTGCAGCTCTATATATGCAGGACCATCATTTTTACATATACATAAAGGTTAAACAGACTGTTCTACAAAGAATGTTTATTATAGTTTTTGTATGGAATGTAAAGCATTCTATATAGGTAAGATGAATAGGTCCTTAAGGAAGTGTGCAATGGAGCACCTAGATATTAGAAATAATAAAGAGACTAATGCATTGGCAAAACATATTAAGAAGTATGGCACACATAATACGTTTAAATTTCTAGTACTTGAGATTATTAAAAAGAGTTCCAGGAAAGGGGATATGAAGAATAAAACAGAGCTAGCTGAATTAAGATGGATTGTATATTTCAATGCAGACAAGGTACCAGGTATTAATGATGCTGTCTCCATTAAACCAGTATTACATGCACGTACACTCCCCCACTGACTATTTGTGCTTAATAAAATGTAATGAGTTTCTATTTTTTATTCATTTTCTTATATATATATATATATATATATATATATATATATATGGGTCTACTTTTATTTGTCAAATAAACGTTTCTTTGACAAACAAAAGTACGACCTCACTTAAGCGAAAGTACACTTTAACGAAAGTGCACTTTCACGAATTCTGGTTCACTGAACCGGCAATAAAAAATAAAATTGGACAGTATGAAGGCAGTTATGCAGAGGGGGCAAGTGTGTGTGTGTGTGTGTGTGTGTGTGTGTGTGTGTGTGTGTGTGTGTGTAAATGTTTTTATATGTAAAAGATTGTTCTTAGAATTTTAGTATGTCTTTAAGTTGACTAATGAGTTAACTGTTTTGATTGATTAGATAGACTATTTAAGGGCTTTAACACTGCTTTCTTGTATTTGAGTCTGAGGAAGCAGCGGCAAAGGTCGTGAAAGTGCTAATTCTTTGTTATTTTATTAAAGTTATTATACACCTAGCTGTGGTTGGTCCTCTTTGGTTTCCTGAGAACTTTTACTACTTTTTTACTTATACAGGACCTTTGCCAGGTTTCCACACTTCTGGCAGTTATTTATTTTTTATTAATTTCCTTCTTTTGATTTCTGTTAATGCACATCCCTGCTACAGCATTTTAAGGAATGTTTGATTGACAGTCTTGAATGTAGCAGAGTTAACTGTTCTTTTCAAAGTAACAACTGCAGTTCAGTGTTCAAGTGCAAGAAATCTGACCCTGTGATTAATAGGTGTCACATGGACTGAACTGGTTTGTGTTAGATTCACATTTTTTAACTTGGTAGTTACAGTTAGAGTCTTTGATGTTAATCTCCCTTCTCCAGCTCACTGACTTCACTCACAAAACACTGTACGCAACTAAAAAATGTTGTAACAAAACACCTGAAGGAACATGAACTTTTGCAGGAAATACAGTGTAGAAAAAATGCAAAATCAATTACTGTCAGAAATTCAGAAGAGTAAGATGAAAATATTTTCTTTCTTTGTGGCATGCAGTGTTTGATTAAAGAGAAAGACAAATAATTTGCAATAATAAAAAAAATAAACTAATTGCGACTTGTTTTTTGCTCATTTGCATTTGAAAACTAAGCTTGAAAGCCTTGCTTTTGTTAATATTCCCATATATACTATTTACTTGAAGTGTGTTACTAGAAATCTGTGACTGATAAGGTACAGTTAATGCCAATGTTGAAGAGCAACTGTTTACTTAATGGCTCTGTAGATGTAATAACCTAATTACTCTGCCACTCTTTGTGCCTTTATAATGTGTAATAAATGATGAGAGAAACATAGACATGAAAGACAAACAGAAATACGTTCAGACATAAAATAAAATGAAAAAAAAAATCAAAGAACTGATGCAATCTTCCCTTAACCAGTATCAATACAAATGCAAATATTGCTGGAAAATTGTTTCTGACCAAAAATGAGAGCCCAGTGCCTGAAAAACTTTATAAAATGTATATATTCATAAACATACAAAATGAAACATGTACAATAGGTATGAGTTAGCACGTTCGTCTCCCTGAAAAATCATAAATTGACTGGACACTTTCTCACACTGACTAAACCCCTACAACAAGACCCTTAAATTTAATACAAATTAGTCAATTAATTAAAAATAATGTACCAATTAACAGACCTAAGTCTTTTTACATGGCTTTTAAAAATGATGGTTGTGTTCAAACCAAACTTGTTAGTGGAAAAGAGTATTATTGCCATTTATATTCAAGAAATTCTAAACACTCCCTCCTACTTCCAGCCATCACATTCTGCCTGGCATGGTCTAATGCAACAAAAACAAATTTCTTAACATATCTGCAAAGTGTACAATAAAGCATTCAGATTATCTTTGCTCCTTATGGCCCTCGTGCTCGTGTATCCTTTGCTTTAACTTCTTTGTGATTTTAACCACGTAAAAACGAATGCACAGTATATATGTTGCACAGTAAGCTATAAATTCTGATGATGAGGTAAAACAGTAGATTGTTAACATGTCCGATCTGCACAACAAATATATGGGGCATCAAAATGTACCTGCAAACATTGTATTTGCAACATTTCATTATCCCCCTTTTGCTTTCTCTAGCAAAACTCTTACATCCTTGTTCCAACCTTTCTTTTGTATTACATCCTCTCTTATTTATAAAAGTGGGACTTGGTCCTACTAATTTGCTCATTAGAACTGAATATCATCCAGCTATTCTTACAAATACTTTTCAATTCCAGTGTGTTCAGACTATGTACCAAACCTACTGCGAAATTCCATCTTGGTGAATCTATGACTCTTTTTGAAACTCTCATTGTCAGTAGTTGCTAAAACATCACTTACACATTTTACTGAATACCCCCTTTATAAAAAAACTATCACTAAGAGTTTATTCCAACTCAGTAATCATTTTGGCACCACTAGTGAGATTTCTAACTAAGCTGAACATACTTTTGACTACCCCTCTCATTTGTGAAGTGGGATGTATATCCTTGTAGTGTAACAATGAATTACTACCAGAACTTTTGTAACCGATGATCCTCTCTAACTTACCCTTCCCTTTGATCAATCTTATCTCCAAAAAAGTAATCATTCTTTCTTGAATATTAACTGTAAAATAAAAAAAAAAAAATCTGTCTCCTTGCTTAAGTTCACCAAAAAGGTATCTAATTCTACTCCAGTCCCTGACCATATCAAAACCAAGTCTTTCATGAAGCAGACATAAAATCTGACTTTTGAAAATTCAGGTTTGCTGTAAAGGTACCCCTCATCTCACTAGGCCATAACTAAACTGGAAAAAGTCAGTGCCATGACAGCCCCCACCCCCAAATCTACCGCACTGAGCTGCTGGAAAAATATACAGTCAAAAAAAAAATAAAGTTACTTGCGAGCACATAGTCCACATTTACACCAATGAATCTAACCTCACTAACAGTATAATATTCTGTCCTAAACAGAAACATTGCATACCCACTCACTCCTTGTATCCTGGAGAATGACCCTGTACAGAGACATAACATCCAGAGTTACCAGTAAATACATTTTATCTATTACCTTATCCACTTTTTTCTTTAAAATGAAATGAATCCTTAAAAAACAGTAGTATTAAGAACAACTTCTTTTAAAACCAAAGCAATAATATTACGCAATGGTTCCAACTTTGAACCTTTTACTGACACAACAGGATGCAAAGGGGGTGTGTTGTACTTTTGTGTATTTGGGAAATTCCAAACATATTGCATGTTCTTGGATCTGACACTGTAAAATACTCATACATTTTGCTTGAAATTCCCTTTCTAAAAAAAATCTCATATAGCCAACTATCATCCTATATTTTTATACATGTCTTTTTTGTTAACTCTCTGATATAAAGTTCTATCTTCTAACACTTTTTTTCATTTTGTTAAGGTGGTCATCTATACTCATAACAACTGTTGCCCTTTCCTTATCTGTCCTCTCAACTCTGATGGATTTTTCTCTGAACATCTCAATAACAGCTGTATTTTGTTCTCTATGCAAAATTAAAAAAAAAACTTTTTTGTAAAGGTTTGTATAATAAACCTCTAATTTCTACCTCAAAATTCATTTTGTATGCTTATATAAGTGGATGAAGGGTTGGATAGAACAAACTAGGTTCATAGGTAAATATTAGGCTTTCAGTCTAAGACTATTATAAGCCTAGCCAATAACCAGATGTCAAAATCAAACTTTGCACCTTGTATCACTGAGGTAAAGACCTTAACCATTAAGCCAACCCCTCCCCTAAGTTTAGTTAATATTTCAATACTGTTGTTTGCATTACTGATATGATCATTGAAAAATAATTCAAAATTCAGCATTCTAGTAAATACTTTCAAACTATTTGCTGTGTTAAATAAATTACCTCCGAAAGCAAGAAAACCTTTTTACGAACTTCAAGTTTGTTTTGGTTTAAATTGTTTCTCAGTCAAATTAAATGCTTTGAAATCCAAAGCCATAGTTTCCATCAATATAACTGTTTTTGTTGTTGTTTGTTTTTCTTTCTCTGTGGCAAAATTATCTTCTTACTATACATTTTCTGAAGGATATTAAGTCTGAAACTCAAGTCACTGTCATTATTTACTGAATTCAATTCTCACTGATGTGCCAGAAAACCACAAATTATATGAAGAACAGACCAAACATATGAGGCAAAAATCTGGGCATTCTGTGAAAGTCTGGACAGTTGAGAGATATGTTAGCTAGTAACAGAGCAGTTTTTGTAAGACCAGCTTGTCACCTCTCAGCATTAACATTAGCTGTAGGTGATGGTCACTGTTGATATGACACACAACCCATGTACAAAATGGGAGAAAGAGGGTTGATACTGTTTAAACTTGGTGAGTTACTGATCTGCTCACCTGAGGTGCAGTAAAAATAAGGGAGTAGGATAGTAGGTCAAATGTAGCTTGGGTGAGTTAGTATATGGGATGAAAAAGACAGCTAATTATAAAACTCTTACAAGCTTTTTAAAGTTTTTTTCCCTTCCCTTGAGATACACAGGCCTCATATTGATTATATTAACTAGAGTGGGGCAGACGACTGCAAACTGGGCGCCATAATCGACTCTCCAGCCGACACAAGCATCCTCCAAAAGGGCCTCATAGAAACAGACAACTGGTGCCAGAGCCATGGCCTCAAGCTAAACGCCAAAAAGTGTATAGTCAGCCCCTTTGGCAAAAGCAAAATGCCCACAAATCACCACATAGGTGGTAATCCATTAAGTACAGAAGAAGTAATTAGGGACCTGGGGACCCAAGTTGATAGCAATCTCTCATTTGACAACCACGTGGCCAAAGTGGTTAGAAAAACATTTTATATAGCCCACCTAATCATGAAGGGATTCACATCTAGATCAGGGGAGGTCATCGTGCCTCTTTACTCATCCCTCATCAGGCCCATAATTGAGTACAATGCCCCTTCTGGGATGTACCTTACCAGACACCTGCAGCAACTGGAAAGATCCCAAAAGTACCTCACCAAGAGGATCAAAGGGCTCAAACAGATGCCATATGCTGCCCGGTTAAAGAAACTCCAGCTCTACTCAGTGGCATACTGCCTGCTCAGAGGCGATCTGTGCCTGACGTATAAAGCCATGTCCAACCCGGAATTAATGGACATGCTGCACCTCAGAAAATCCAAATCTCATCGAGCCACGCTACCGAGAGACTTGAACCTCAGCACTGAAATAAATAGGACATGCTGGAGGGACAGATTCATAACCCAGAGGCTCCCTTCACCCTGGAATAAAATCCCAGTCCAGGTTAGGCAGAGTCCCTCATTGACTCTCTTCAAGAGGAATCTTGATGAGTGGATGGGAGATCGTAGGTTTACCCCGGGTATCACTTCTGTGTCACTGTTAGACAGAGGCACAGTATACTAACCTTGAAAAAGGGCATAGCAAAATTAATTTAAAATGGGTGGCGAAAGCCAAGCACACTCTGGCTAGGCTTATAAATGCCCTAGGGCAGATAGCCTAGTATGAACCTATGAACCTATAAGAAGGTGCTTTGCTCCCAGACAAAAATGATTTTAGATTCATAGGTATATATTAGGTTAACCACCACCATGGTCTTTACAAGCTTAGCCATTCAACCCGCCCAGTTTTGTACCCAAGTTCCTTGGATACCTATATGGTGCAGTATGTTAGTAAAGAAGTAGGTAAGGGTTATGGGGGGGGGTATGTTAGATGAGGATTTATTTGTTTACTATCGACCTCTGTCATTATCTTACTATTCCCTTCAATCAGTTGATGTCCAAAAAAGTAATTATTCTTTCTTGAATATTAACTGTAAAATCCAAGAATTCTGTCTTTTCATTGAAGTTCACCACAACGCTATCTAATTCTAGTCTGGTCTTTGACCATATCAAAAACAGATCATTGATGAAGTGGACATAAAATTTGTTACTTATTATTTATATTTAGTTATTAGATGGTATTTGTTAAACTGTTATTACTGATGTATTTATTCTCATTAATGTTCTTCAGCTAACTTAAGCTGCTAGTTGCGCTGTCGATCATCACTGTACTTTGCTGTTGTTCATTATAGATTACTTTTACTACTGCTCATTACTGATTATCATATTGTTAAAGTGTCACCTTCAATGATACGGTAATATTATGCATGAAGTTACTGGAGAGAATTAAGCCAATGCACTCACTTCCACATGAAGTTAGTGGTGTGAGTTTACACAATATGTGGGATATTGTTACTGCACTACAATGCACTGAAGTGAGCTTATCCAATATATAGGGTTACTGTGACTGCACTTGAAGGTATCGGTATTATCTGATATATATATATATATATATATATATATTGTGATAACTGAAGTTAATGTAAGTTTTGAATTTGTTGTGATTAGTAGTGGTTTAGAGGAAGAGCCTGGAGACTTACTTTGGGAACAAGTGTTTTGGTACATGGGCAGGCTAGAAGGGCATTAATGCCCATGCTTGAAATATCTGTATGTACCTATCACATCTTACACAGTGCTGTTCTGTCCTAATTCAACTGTATGTACATAATATAGTCTAACATTTATCTTAGTCCATATCATTTATACTGTATTGCATTCATTATATTCAATAAACAGCTCTGTAATAACATTTAAGGGTAGGACTTAACCTGTTATTTATACCTTTTTGACTTTACGGGCCAGCATGGAATTTCAGTCAGACTCCCCTCCCCTCTGTAGTCAGCCTGTTAGCATGATACTTTGAGGTAATATAGCAACTTCCTCAGGCTTACTGTAATCTCCTTGTTACTGCAACACAATGATTCAGTCTGTGACAGCTGTTACTATTTACTGTATCTGGAAGCTACCCTCTTACCTTAAACCCATTTGGTAAGCACCACATAAACCCACTCTCAGCACCGAGCGCTATCACTAAAATTAATTACACCAAATTTGACAAGAAAACAGTACCAAGGCCTACTAAACAAAGAACTAAAAAAACTCTCAGCCATTAAGTCACACTAGAACACCTTCACCATGCACTCCTGTTACCAGTGCATATACACCTAATACATTTATGAGACATGATTGTGATAATCCCAATCCTTTAAGGTCTACAATGTATACATTCACACAAACTAACATTTTAGTAATTGTTGTTGACTATTATTAGGCACAATAACATCCTTCTTGCCGGGCTGATTAAGAATAGTGAGATGTTTAGCTGTCTTTCCACAGCCAAGAACTGGAATGTCATAAGGGCGTTCAAATCCCTGCATCTAGACAATTATGATTACAACCTGAAAGAAGTTCATGTGGTAGCGAATGGCATTAGATTCCCTACCCACGGCGGCGTGCAGCAGGATATGACATGTTTCACTATGCACGTGTCAATGGCAGGAATGATGTTACTCCTCAGTGGAATGTTACCATCATATAGAATGATGATGAGATTCAAAGAAAAGATTAATTATTGGCTACGCAGCTGGTGTCACCCTTGGGGATCCAGTATATTCTGGCATTGGACAAGATGGTTGACAAACCTTCCTGTTTTGCTAAGAATGGCCAGTACCCACCAATGTCTTTGCTGCCCACATTGTGCCTTTTTTGGGTAGATTCTGTCTCCTGTACATTACAATATAGTAAAATCTAATTTGGAACATATTAAGGTAGCTCTATTCAGTTTAGAAGTCTCAACAAAAATGCCTGAACTTGAGGCCCTTCTGCAACTTGAATGCTTCCTTACATGTTTAGATATGGATACGGTGTTAAGACAGCACTTTCTATTCCCGAGTTTAGCAAGTGTTATGTCTTTGAACCAACCACAACTGCTGGATCGAACAGTGATTGTCAGAGACCCAATCATCTATAAACAAGTTCCTTGTTACATCCAGTCTAAACTCATTTAATTCCAAGTTACACTTAACAAGGCTTATTACCCCTTCTTAGCTAGTTATAGATTACATTCCATGTCCTTACTAATCATAATAGAGACCCAATGTCTAACCTGAATTTCTCATTATTCTAAACACTTTTATACTGGATGATTTTAATCATCCATCAATAAACTGATTGTTCTACAACACCAATAGTAAGTATATGCAATGCTTCATTTGCATAATAAATGATAACTCTCTGGAACAAATACTCAACCTTCCTAGTACAGGCTCCAAATAACCTTGATCTTATCCTCATAAATATGGACGTACTTGCACACCTCCCTATACATCATCATCCCTGATCAAATCAGACAATAAATTAGAATAGGTAGTACTCTCCTTTTACAATGCTGTG
The DNA here is from genome assembly GCF_019279795.1 of Protopterus annectens. Lineage (NCBI taxonomy): Eukaryota > Metazoa > Chordata > Ceratodontiformes > Protopteridae > Protopterus > Protopterus annectens. The sequence goes on from NC_056743.1 coordinate 695,044,463, forward strand.
ATTAGGGGCTTTACTAAAGCTAACATTATACAACTAACTGATCACCTAATAAAACTACACTGTAGTGCACTTCCACTGGACCACACTGTTAAGGTGGCCATCCATGCTTCTGATTTCTGCTCACACTTAAATAATCGTATTGATAAAGCAGTCTCAATCTGTACTACACCACATACACAGGGGTCCCCATGGAGAAATGATGGGCTCCAAATGAAGGGATGACTGGGGTCCGAATGGAGAGATGATAAAATCAGCAAGCAAAGGAAAAGTACCTGATCCTGGTAGGCACACTGGTGCCAGGAATGGAAAAAAATGACAGAGCAGAATCCTCAAGATACAAATTCTTTCCTACAACGGAGTTAGGCCAGGCTCAGATTAGGTCATAATTTAGTTCCCAGAAAACAGCAAAAGTGTAAAGACCTGTCATGTTCTTTTCGTGGATGATTTAAAACTGTACAGTTCATCAGATGAGGAGCTGAAAGCACAACTACAAGTGGTCAAAACTTTCTCATATGATATAAAAATATAATTTGGTCTTGATAAATGTGCAAAAGCAACCTTTAAAGCAGGAAAACTGCAGCACTAAGAAAACATCAGTTTGGGACAGGAATGTGATATAAAAGAATTTGAGCAGAAGGGAGTGTATAAATATTTGGGAAGTGATGAAGGAGCAACAATAAAACATGAACAAATGTGGATAAACCTTAGTAAGGAATATTTTAGAGGACTAAAATTAATACTGAAAACAGTGCTGATATCTAGGAACAAAGTCCTAACTATAAACCAATTTGCCTTTCTTGTTCAGATTTACAGTTTTTGGGTGAATGACTGGCCCCAAAAAGTATTGGATCAGTTTTACAGGAAAATGAGTAAAATTCTTCATGCCTATAAAATGATTTATAAAAATCTGTGTATACTAAAATTATATATTCCCTATTCTAAAGGCGGTATGGGCCTCCTTAAAACTGATTACATATATAGATCTGCAGTCGTAAGACTGCATACATATCTGCTGATATCACAAGATCCAAACATAGTGAAAGTATTAAAACATGAGAAGAACAAGTCCAAGATGTCTTCCCTGCGTAGTTTAGTAGAAGCATATCAGTGTCAAGCAGGAATGGAAATCAAACCAGAAGTAGATAAAAATCAAGCAGCAACTGAATGTGCCAAAAACAAAAGAAGGAATATAAGTTGAAGGATCAGATGAGAAGGCAAGAAATGTGGAAAATGCATATAGTTGTCTGTACATAAAACTCCTGGAACAACTCCATGTTGATCAGAATCTAACACAGGATTTGTTAAGATTTAAACCAGAAGATGAAAGGTTAATATTGGCAGCCCAAGATAGTGAACTACAAACACATTGGTTTACAAAGCCCACTGAACATGCCAGAGAAACAAACAAATGCAGGTTTTATAAAAGAAAAAAAAAATTGGAAACAGTCTCACATCATGTTGCTGGGTATGATACACAAATGGAAGAAGGCCTGTATACTGAAAGGCTTAATAAAGTGGCAAGACTGTTGCACTGGGGATTGTGCAAACATCGCAATACTGAAGCAGCTGAGAAGCATTGGAAACATGAGCCACAAAGCATTACAGAGAATGATGAAGTTTATATCACATGAGATGACCCATTACCAACAGTTCAACATAAAAAATAGATGCGAGAAAACCAGATATGGCAGTCGATGAAAAGAAGACAAAAGTAGCATTGATCATTGCAATTGTTACACCCAATGATTACAGAATCGTATGTACAGAGAAACACAAAAAGTCACAGAATGCCAGGATTTGCAGGCAGAAAAGAGGGTAATGTGGAAGAAAGGTACCCAGACAGTTCCAATGGTAGTAAGAGCAATGGGTCTCATAAAAACAAATTTACAGTCTTAGTTATATAAGTTGCGGATATATGTAACTCCATATGAACTGCAGATGGAGTCAATTCTGGCCACATTGCAGGTGCTGCGAAGAGCACTTCTGGCTAACATCAAAGATTGAAACAAAACTAATTTTATGAACTTTAATCATACAATGACTTAGGAATAGTGTCCATTCCAGTCATGGTATTAGAAACCCAAAAGAATTGGACAGATGATAAAATCAGCAAGCAAAGGAGAGTAGTACTGCTGGAACTGAATTCATCCTCAAAGCTTGGTGACTACCTTTATGAGGTGGACCCGGTTTTTAAAAAAATCTCACCAAGACAACACTGATATATAACATGTATTTTATATAGCATATATCATGGGCAGAAGTAGGTTAAAGAATAAAAAGGACAGCTAGGTGAAGTGCATAAGTCCCAGGATAAAAAGTGCCCAATCCTGGTAGATGCACTGGTGCCAGGACTGGAAAAAATGACAATGTAGAATCCTCAAGACATGGAAACTTTCCTACAATGGGGTTAGGCCAGGGTCACAAGAAGGATGCCCCTCACTGCAGAAGGAAGTAGTAGTCTACAAAAACCGACATGCTGAAAAAAAGACATAAAGATGACACAGTGGAATATTGAGGGTAAAAAAGAAATGATGTATTGTTACTATTACGCAAGAAGCCCAGAATTTCCAGACAGTAGATACTAAAAAAGATTGAGAGAGAGATACGAGGAAAGAAAAATACTTGCACAAGAAAAACAGTCAAAAGCTTCAAATGCAAATTTGTATTCTTTAATAGAACATCTCCATGAAAAACATTATATAGACCAAAAAACCTTGAGACGTTTGGAAAAAGAAGTGACAGAAGAAGTATGACTATATAAACAACAAAACCTGGAGATTTTTGAAAGGTATAAAAAAGAAATATGGACATGATATGGTGCAATATTTATGCAAAGGAGAAACCCAAAGTCATCAAAACAAAAAAAAAGCAGCTCCAAAGATATTTGAGGAGAAATACAGGCAGTCACCCAGATGTGAAAAAATTTACAATACAAAAAAAAATGGATCACAAAGGGGGAACAGGGAACAGAGAACAGAAGATTTGTAAAGAAGTCAAACAAATAGAAGCTGAAGTTATGGAATAACTGTGAAGTGAAGAATTTAGTGTAGAAAGTCTAACACAGGTTATGTGACAGCATGATGGAACAATGAATCCCCAAAAGTAAGGAAAACAGATGGAGCAGGAGACATCTGAAGAAATATGAACACGGGAAAGAAAAAGAGATTTAATTTGGTGCAATATTTATGCAAAGGAGAAAGCAAAACTAATCAATACAAAAAAGCAGTACCAAAGATATTTGAAGAGAAATACAAGCAAAGGCATCAGGATAAAGAAAATTTCACAATACAAAAAAATAAGAAAAAAGGGGGAACATGGAAAAAGAGGATTAGTAATGAGGACTTAAGGAAATAGAAACCAAAGTTAGGGATTATCTGTAAAGTGAAGGATTTAGTGTTGAAAATCCAAGTTTGGTAATGTCACAGCATGATGGAACAATGATTCCCCAAAGTAAGGAAAAACCGGTGCAACGGCAAACATCTGATCATTTACCACATGAAGATACTGTGGAGCCTTCAGTAGGAAACCAGTACAAAAGTTCAGTTGGAATTGCACACCAAGAGAAGGAGCAGGAAACAGTGCCAACTGACTCAGCCATTGTTGTGTTGTCACAGAGCAGTGACTTCCCACGTAAAAGAGTAACAGATGACTCAGGGTGCAGTTGAAGAAAATATGTCACAGGAAGACGTTCTGGAACTTTCTGTAGAATATTGGCATGAAATGGAGAACAAATAATCTGCCCTCAGTATACAAGAAAATGAACTAATGGAAAAGTTGATTTACTAGAAATGGGTGGACATATTAAGATTGATGAAAGATATAGGTTACAGAAAATCAATAAGACCCCAAATGTTAGAAGTCTGATAAAACAAATGAACACAGTATTCAGATGATATAACAGAAGTAAGCAGAACATATTGTCATGCAGCTAAATTTTTAACAGAAAAAGTCTTACCAGAAAAATACAGGGCAATAAGGGAAAGGAAGGGAAGAAATCAAATGTTATCATGGGTGTATCAAACAGAGAAAACTATAAAGCAATTAAGACAAGAAGTGCCGCTGTTAGAAGAGTGTAGAAGAGGGAACAGATCCGCAAACAAACTTATAAAGATAGATGGGATAAAAGCAATGCACAGTATTAGAACAGACGAAGATCTATCATACACTACTACAAATAATAAAGTAAAGATATCAGCTCAGGCAGAAAAACTTAAGAAGATATACAGATAAATATAAAGGAAAAGTACAAAATAAGCAATTCACTGATGACCCAAAAAGTTTTATAGATAATTGGAAAACAAAGCAAAAGGAATAGAAACATCACCAGATAGAGGAAATAGACACATTTTGGAGAAAAAAAATACCTGTGGGTGGCCATGGTGGTGCAGTGGTTAGCATTGTCACCTCACAGCAAGAGGTTCTCCGGTTCGATCCTCGGCTGGGGTGCCTTCTGTGCGGAGTCTGCATGGCCTCCCTGTGGTCACATGGGTTTCCTCCGGGTGCTGTGGTTTCCTCCCATATCCCAAAGACATGCTGCAGGTGGATTGGACACTCTAAATTGGCCTTAGGTGTGAGTGCGTGCATGTGTATGTGTGCCTTCTGTGGAAGGTTGGGTGCCAGGCTGGCAACTCAGCACTGTAAAACTCCACTACCAATCATGAGCGGACAGGTGATCCGCTGTGGCGACCCCTAACCGGGAAAAGCCGAAAGAAGAAGAAGAAGATCTACGAAATCCCTGTGGAACATAACAAAGATGCTCAATGGATAGAACATGTAAAAGAAACAGTAAGAAGTTCAAATGCACAGGATATGAAATGGAATGAAGTAACGACCACAGAAACTGAAACAAATTTAAGAAAAGCTCCTAAATGAAAAACCCCAGGCCCAGATACAGTACTTAACTTCTGGCTGAAAATATTAATATATTTACATAAAGATTTGGCCCGGAGTAAAAACTACTTATGTGCACACCCCAAACAGACACCAACCTGGTTAACAACAGAAAAAATTATACTCTTCCTTAAGAGAGAATCTGCAAGCCACCCTAAAACTACAGACCCATAACTTGCTTTTCCATGATGTACAAGCTATATACTGGAATTGATGATGACAGATTTTATATTCATTTACAAGAAAAGTCATTCCTGGCAATAAAACAAAAGGGTAACAAAAGAAAGTCAAAGGATTGTTTGCTGTTAAAGTCAAAATGAAGAACTGTAAAAAGGGGAAGACTCTAAATATGGTATGGATAGATTACAAAAAAAGCATATGTCAGCATCCCATATTCATGGATAAAGGAGTGGTTATTAATGTATAAGATACATCCTATACTGATCAATAACATTATAGTGACCATAAAACCGTGGCAAACCACTTTGCAGTTAAGCCAAGATAAAGGGCAAATTATTATCACAGGCATAAAAATTCAAAGAAGGATATTCCAGGGTGACTCTTTTGACTTGCCCTTAACTCATTAAGCTGTCTACTTAGATTAGGCCCTGGTTACAATTTGGCTCCCAGAAAAAAAAGTGTGTAAAGACTTCTCATCTTCTTTTTGTCCATGAATTCATATTGTATAGTTCATCAGATGAGAAGCTGAAAGCACATGTTGAAGTGGTCAAAACTTTCTCAGATAATATAAGAATATAATTTGGTCTTGATAAATGTGCAGAAGTAAGATTTAAAGCAGGAAAGCTGCAGCAACAAGAATATATCAATATGGGACAGGAATGGGATATAAAGGATCATGAGCAGGAGGGAGTATATAAATATTTGTGAATTGATAAAGGATTGATAATAAAACATAAACAAATGCAAACAAAATTCAGTAAAGAATATTTTGGAAGACTAAAACGAATACTGAAAACAGCTCTGACATCTAAGAGCAAAGTCCAAGCCATAAACCAGTTCGCTCTTTCTGTTCTTACTTACAGTTTTGGTGTGATTGATTGGCCCTAAAAAGTACTGGAATCAGTTGGACAGAAAAACAAGAAAAATAATTCACACTTATTAAATGATATATAAAAATCAGTGTATACCAAGATTTATATTCCTTGTTCTGAAGGAGGTACGGGCCTCCACAAAATTGTTTATACGTAGATCTGCAATTGTAGGACTGCATACATTTCTGCTGGCCTCACCAGATCCAAACAGACTAAAAGTTTTAAAACATGAAGAGAACACGTCTAAGATGATTTCCCTGCTTACTTTAGCAGAACCATATTGGTGTCAAGCAGGAATGGAAATCAAATCACAAGTAGACAAAACTCAGGAAGCAAATGAATGTGCCAAGAAATAAATGAATGTAATTAGAAAGATCAGATAGGAAGGCAAGAAATGTGAAAAAGGAATAAATATAGTTGCAAGTACAGAAAACTCCTAGAACAACCTCATGTCAATCAGGGTCTGACATAAAAATGGTTAAGGGGAGGTGAATTTAACCCAAAAGATGAAAGGTTAAAATTGGTGGCACAGGATAGTAGACTTTGTACCCGTTGGTTTACAAAGTCCATTGAACAGGTGTAAAACAGAACTGGAAACAGTTGCATATCTTATAACTGGGTGTGATACACTAATGTTAGAGGGCATTTATAGTGAATGGCATAATAATGTGGCAAGACTGTTACACTGGGGATTGTGCAAACATTACAATAGTGAAGTAGCTGAGAAGCAGTGGAAACTATGCCAAAAATTATAGAGAATGATGAAGTTTACATCAGATGGGATCACCAATTATGAACAGTTCAAAAACAGATGTCAGAAAACCGTATATAGTAGTGCCTGAAAAGAAGAGAAAAGTAGCAATGTTCACTAAAATTGCTACACCCAATGATTATAGTGCCTTATGTGCACAGAGGCACAAATTTATAATTTACTAGGATTTGCAAGCAGAAATTAGGACAAAATGGAAAAAGGATATCCACACAGTTCCAATAGTAGTAGGATCAATGGGTCTCATAAAAATGAATTTACAGCCATATTTAGATATGCTACTGATGCATGTAACTCCATATGAATTGCAGGAGTCAGTTTTGGGCACATAGCGGGTGCTGCAAAAAGCACTTCTGGATAATATCAAACATCACAAACTTTAATCATACCTTGACTTAGGAATTCGGTCCATTCCCACCATGGTATTAGAAATCCAAAAGAGTTGGAGAAATTAAACCATTGTAAATTTAAAAACAAAGCTCTCTGGTGGAATACTTATATGAATAAATTACATAAAAGACAGGAATTACTTAATGCATATAATCCATCAATTAGCGTTCAGTTATGTAAACTTACAAGTGTTGTAGAAAAGATTAAAAATAAATATGCACTTAAAAAGTTATTGAAAACAAAATAACTACACAACACAGCCTCCTTTAACTACTTCAAGAAGTTAAGAACTAACACTCACATATGGTCATAGGTGGTCCACAACAATACTACCAACACAAACCCAAAGGAAATAGTTTCCTAGCTGACAAATTCAGAGACAGTTTTACTCCACCCACAGTTATAAATGTACCACTGTTTCCTCAGTCCCTGCCACCCCCTTTAATTGCTATGGAACAAGTTGTCTCAAAACTATCAAAAGCTAACGACATCATATGAATAATTTCTCTGACATAAAAGAGCATATTTCCATCATGAGAGTACTAAACAGAGAACTAACATACTGTAGATATCTGTATTAATGTTTTAGCTTGTCATTAAATGATTTTTAAAAATATGCACGTTTATGTATGTAACTTTAATTTTGATCGACTGTTACATGATGTCATTGCATTCCTATATTTAATGACGTTGTCACTATTGAATACTTCATTCTAATTAAAGCATTCTTCTGGAACAGATTTCTATTTTTGCAACTGCTATCTAGATTGTGCATTTTTTTTCTGCTGGTGTCACACCTTGAACAGGAGCATCTCATTTTTTGGATATTTGTTTGGTTTTGGTTGTTTAAATTTGTTTCTATATTTGAAAACATAATGGATGTGCAGGCACTCCCATGAGCATGCACAATCAAGTTGCTCATTCCTTGTTTGCTTTTGTTCCACTATGAAGCACTTCCCTTTTTCTCATTTATATGGTATCATCTTCAAGAAAGACTTTCAACATTAAGATTTCACTTTGTTTTTCTTTTTGATTACTTACAGAGCACCCAAATACTTTACGTTACTGTGAATGGGTACTGTGACAGCAATCAGATATACTACTAACTACTGACAGCACACCTAACACATGGACAGGGTAAACTTCCAGAAATGTCTGAGTATAAAACTTCAAGACAACAGATTAATATGAATATGTGCACAGCTAATAGTTGAGTTGGGTAATAAATATATCTAGTCACATTCACTTTTGGCTTCATTTCTTACTTGTGCGGATACCTCTAAGTTATTCTGCGTCTAATACTACTACTTTATACAAGTTACATAACAATGAGAAAAGGGTGAGCATCATGGTGCTTGTTTTATGCATGACTTCTACTTTTAAGCATGAATGTTGGAGGGCATACAATCTGTACACTTTAGCATACAGGAACTAAACAGATTATAGCAGCTGCAACAATGCTTAAGCATTTTCTTTAGTTGTAATACCCTCATTTTGTGCTTTACACTGTGTGCATAAGTAAACTCCTTGCTACAAATCTTGTACTTTTAAAGAACATGATTATGTATATGCAAGTGCTATGTTAAGTGGCTGACAACAATAATTAATTTCTTCTGCAACTGATATTAATTTTCACAAGGCACATACTGGGATGGAGTGGACAACTTCATTCACGGTCAAACATCAATGTTGTACAGAAAGTATGGCTATGTTTTTGTGAGGACAGGGCAATATTAGAGTAGGCAGGCTGAGTATCTAAAAGCAAAAACAGTTACATACTGTTGTTAAAACTGTCATTAATATGGTTTATTAAAAGGCTGCAGAGCCTGCATCTGAGATCAGCAGGTTGAAATCCATTACTGTGGCCATGATTTCTTTTGCTTGGTTATAGTCAAGCTTTAGCAGTGTACCCATCAAAATGGCTAGACATATTTTCTTCTTTCTTGTCTGAGATGGTGAAGCATTTTGACTTGACAGTAGGCCTAGCAAGTGGCTGAATATTATAACTACAAGTTGTATAACAGCAACTCCTAACACTTCAGGACTGTAAAGTAGAGTTTCGACATTCAGAACTCATAAAAACTTTGGAATAAGCATTTTGATACCCTCAGCACACAGCATTGGAGACTATGCTGCTCACACCCCTGCTACATAGTAATTTTGATATCACTATACTTACAGGTATATCAGCTACTACAAATGTGTCCTGACAAATGATAGAATGTCTTTGCTTTAGAGCTCCTGTGGAATTCATGTTGTGTGTATTATAATATTTCAGAGTCATATCCTACCTTTTATTCAAATGTATGGATCATTGTATAAACCAAGCAACAAGAAAATACCAAGGATTCCTGCCCTGTATCCCTTTGTCTAAGAACTGTACGAACCTTATTGCAGCAGTTTTATTTTGTACCAGTGCTACTCAGTACATTCAGTGCTTATGAATCCTGCCTATAGTTTCTGCTAGCAGTAATACTGTTCACTTCCTAGCCAAGTAAAAGTTCACCCAAAAAATTTTGAAATATAGCTTGGAAGGTTTAGGGATTGAAAATAGGTCAAAATGGCAAACACTGGAAGGCAGCTCTTGAATAAAGTGACAGGCAATTAAGAGTTGCAGGTTAAAGAACATGAGGCCAGAGATCACAGTTGACCATAGACAATATCTTGTGTAGAACTTGGCTGGTGGTGGCGAGGCTCAACAATGCTGCTGGGCATACTGCTCAATGATTTAACATTTTAAAAAATCCTGCGACGGACAGGTTTTTCCCACCCATGACTTTATCTCTCCCTTTTATACATTTCTTAGTGGGATAAACACTTTGGTTAACCCCCCAACGCTGAGTAAGATAAATTAGGAACTGAAAAATAAAGAATTAAAAAAAGAACAAAATTCAATGTCTGCTAAAAAAGGTTAAGGCAAATATGACAATCACAGACATTTAGTTCTTAGCACCTGAAATATACCAACCATCTTGTAAATTACAACAGATACAAAGAGGCATTTTATGAAACAATTCATCTGGCAGCTTAGCTTACTCAGCACTACAGGCTGCTTATCATGGTCTCCTGGGTTTGATTACCTCCATCTCAATTTGTATGCTGGATATCTCTAAGTTACTTCTCTACACCAGTGCTTTAGGGTTATTTACAGAAAAAACATGCCAATAATGTCTATGCTTAATCAAATGAAAATTATACCATGAATTAATTTAATGATCCAATGAGTTGCTGAATCTTACTGTGATTAAAATTCATAAAAAGAAAACATCTGGAATAAGACCCTGCCATTGAAGGTATTATATACTGATTTTATAAAGTGTAGTAGAAAATACAGAGCTACAACAAAGACAAAAAAAAAAACAGATAAAACCACAAAACATAATAGAATTCATCCCAAGATTTATATCACATTTATTAAAAGTAATAAAAAACTCAAATATAGAAATATTCATGCTGAAAAACGGAAACACTTCATAAAATAAAAAGTTCGCTGAGTACATCTCATTTGTTCCTACTTTTTAGTGCCAGTCTTAAATTTGGTTTTCAAAAGTTTGCTTAGGCTTTTTGAAAATTAGACCTTTTTTGAGAAGGTCTAAGATAATAGCACCAATAGTTAAAAACTTCGCCTGGCCATTTCCCTTACTATTTGTTGCTTTAGTCCAAATTATTCAGGTAAAGATTAAGGGCTACTGTGTGTAGTGAAAGGACCATCAGAAAGTTTACACTGTGGGTAAAAAAATGCTAACACACACACACACACACACACACACACACACACACACACAAAATAAAAAATGCTTTCCCTTGCTCTTTCTACAAACACTCCCTACCATACTTCTGAAATGTACTTCATTATAAGGAATGTTTCTCATTCTGACTTCAAAAAAGTCTATGTTCCACTCTCCAAGAGACTTGTCTCATATGCAGTGGTAAGAAGTTTCTTTTTAACTAATATCCATATAAAATAAAAGGGTCTATATTAGATCATCGAAACGGCTGGATTTCAAATTATCTAATACAGAACCCAATATCGTGAATGCTGAAAACAGCAAAGCTGCACAAAACCAAATTCTTTCCTAGGGAAAGAATTTGGTTGGCCGTTGTTGTGGCTTTGCTGTTTTTAGTGATGCGGTGGAAAGTTACGGGTTGGGTTAAGGTAAGTGTGTGATTGTGTGGACATTTGGGTTAGGGAGCTGGTTGGGTGAGTTAGGGTTAGCGCGCGAGTTAGGTAAGTGCGCGATTGTGATGGACGTTAGGGTTAGGGGTGGGTTAAGTGAGTTAGGGTTATGGCGTTGGTGAGGTGAGTGTGCGACAGTGACAGAATTTGGGGTTAGGAACGGGTTAAGTGAGTTAGGGTTAGGGCGCGGGTGAGGTGAGTGTGTGATAGTGATGACCTTAGGGTTAGGATCTGGGTTAAGGTAAGTGGATAGATATTAGTGTATGTGCAGTGTTAGTGTAGGGTTAGATGTAACTTTTAAATGTATGTGTGTGGATTGCTGCTTTTTAGTGTGCTTGTGGTGTGTGTGTGTGTTTCTTGGAACAGCAAATTTTTTTCCCTGAGAAAAAATGTGCTGTTTTGAGGTTTCGATATTGTTAGGGGTCGGGTTTTGCAGTTGGACGTTGCGGCATTCGATAATGAGCTGTTTTGTTGTTCTGATATAGACCTAAATAAAATAAAGCAGAATCTTAGTACTCAATGAAATGAAAATTTTATAACTATAATGTAACACACATTAACCATCCTCTGAACCTTCTAGCTGAAGTTATTAGTGCATAGTTACAGAATAAAGTTGATTTATATGTATTTTAAACATCAGTGCATTATGCTAAAGATACTTTTATAATGTTTACTTTTTAAGCAAAGAAAAACAATTAAGTTTCTTTACTTTAAAAAATAAATATATAAATATCCTGTGTTACACCATTTCAAAGTAGCTGCTGTGTCCTATTAGGTTGAAGCTGTACATCTGAATACTCAGTCTGTGAGCTTTCTGCATTTTAATCACATGATCTACACAACAAGTGAAAGAGCCTCAAAGACTTTGTGGTTCATTGTCTGGATCATGGGTGGAATAGAGCACATAACCCAGAATTCTGAATGATGAAGGAGATACAATGATCATGGTGGAAACAGCAGCTGGAGTCCATAAGCAACAGCAGTGTGAGGTAAGGTCAGTGGATAGCTTTGCAGGAGCAATGACTGTGTAAAGCAAGTTGGAATGCTATCACTGGCTAACTACTGTGTGTTTGTCTAAAAAAACTGAAATAAATTAGTGGGTATTAGTTTCTTGCAATCAGACATCTGAGGTATAAACAGTCAACAAAGCAGGTAATATAATTGCTAGGTGCAGGGGCTATTTGTGGATGAAAATGCCTGACCCTGCTGTTTTTTGCTATAGTTAAATAATAATGTTCTGACCTTACAGGACTAATGTACACTTGCATGAACAAGTTAGAATACTTTAGCATAGCTACTGTTTGTTTCAAATTAAGATGAACTATATTGTTGTGGCTGTTATTTTCCCCACTACAGCACCTGAAGTGCACACAGTCAATAGAATGGCTATAAAATTGCTAAAACTGTTGGGTGCAGGGGCAGTCTATGATCAAAAATGACTGGCCCTGCTGCTGTTTCCTCCAGTTAAACAGTCATTATTCTAGCGTTGCAGGACTGATGTGTGCATGAACCAAGTTGGAATACTTTACTGTGGCTACTGTTTGTATAAACAAAGTTGAGATAACATTCCTGTGGCCAGTACGTTTTTCTTATCCCACTCAGACCTCTGAGGTGTACATAGTCAAACTTACTACAAATGCTGGCTAAGGAGATTCTCTGTGGATGAAAGTGGTGGAGTCTGCTGTTGTATGCTCATTTTAGACAGCCATTAATCTGGATGTGCAGTACTAGTGTGCACTTGTTTGAATAATTTGCTGTAGTTACAGTCAGTCTGCATCAAAGGAAAAATATATTACGCTGGCCATTTTGTTTTATCATGATCAGACATCTGAGGTGTACAGAGTTAACAAAGTGATTACAATTGCTGTGTACAGGGTAAGTCTGTGGATAAAAGTAACTTGCCTATGCTACTCTCTGATCACAATTAAACAGTCACTGTTCTGGATTGGCAGGAGAAGTGTCACAGAATATATTTTATTTGGTGAAATAAATGTAAAGTGATCATTGCTGTGACTTAATACATGTATGTGTGCATGTGGGGTGGGGGAGTTGCACTGTCACTAAGAGTAGCATGTTGGTCATACTTTCTTTCACTTTCAGACCTCAGATTTATATACAATATATGGCTATCTTTGGTGGTATGGGCAGAATGTGTGTGAGATCAATTGATCACTGGCACAGCAGACCAGCAAACAGCATTACCATTTCATAGCATTTGGTTCTCTGATTTATTTGCTGCAGTTCCTTCTTTGTGGAGTCTACATGTCTTCCCTGGCTCTGTGTGGGGTTTACCCTGGTAATCTGATTCCCTCTACCACCCCTAGGTCCTGCCATAGGTGAATTGCTGATCTTCTAATTTACCTCTAGGTAACCTTGTAGGTGGTATAATGGTGTAGTGAGTAGCACTGTCAATTCAAATGAAAAGGTTCTTCAGCTCGATTCTTGGATGGGGTATCTTCTGTATGGAGTCTGTATGTCCTCCCAGTGTTTGTGTCAGTGTTTTATGCGTACTCCAGTTTCCCCTCACATGCTAAAGACATGCAGCAGATGAAATGGCAACCATAAATTCTATGTAGGTGTGTGTGTGTTATGGAAAAAGGGCCTAGCAGTGTACTTCTGTACTCTACTTACCTAGTAAACTCTGTCAATGGGACTGACTAGCCATGGGGTCACTACAGTAGTCAGAAGTGACTTGGAAGCACTGTCTGATATGAATGGAAACGTGAAGTGTGCGTGTGTGTGTGTGTGTGTGTGTGTGTGTGTGTGTGTGTGTGTGTGTGTGTGTGTGTGTGTGTGTGTAGACCTATCTTGTCAGGGGCAGTGTCAGAATATGTGTGCTTGTGTGAAAAAATAATGTCAATGCATCCTGTGATAGATTTGGCTTGTGAAGAACAGTACTGGTATGTCTACGCATGTGTGAAAAAATAATATCACCAATTTTGTCTGAGGATGCACACAGTATTGAAGGGTACAGATATAACTCTTCCAGGTAACAGTTAAAAATGATCAGCAAGTAATTAGATTTCAAAATTAAGGCATAAAATGCATCAGAAAAAAACTAGACCTTTAGAACTTGTGGGATTCTGGCAGTCTCAACACCTCTGGCTATATAATGGGATTCTGAAGTTGGCTTGGTGGGAAGTCCCATCCTCAACATCTGCTATGGGCCCATCTTGTCTAAAACTGGATCTACTCAGAAATGCACAGAATGTTTTTATAACCTGTGTGGTGCTTGGGACAGTGTGGTCTTTATTTCTTTAACTTTCCTTATTATCAAATCTCAGAGATTTGCACAGAAGGTTGCTGCAGCATGTTTGGGGGCTGGGAACAGTGTAGTTATTACTTCTTCAACTTTCCTCACAATCAAATACAGGTGTACATAAAATGTCAGTATAGCTAGTATAAGCGCAGGAGACAGTGGAGTCATTATTTCTTTCTTCTTAATCAAATTGCAGAGGTGTATAGAGAAGGTCACTTCAGCTTGTGTGAAGGCTGGAGATGATGTGGTCACTATTTCTTTAACATTCTTCACAATCAAACTGCAGAGGTGTGTACATATGGTCATTATATCAAGTGGTGGCTGGAGACAATGTGGTCATTATTTCTTTTAACTTTCTTCACACTCATACCTCAGAGGCTTGCACCAAAATTTACTATAGCTTGTCTAGAAGCAGGCGTTATAAGAGATCTGGGGACATAGGTTGACAGCAACCTGTAATTCGACCACACCACATTGCCACTGTGGTTAGAAAGTCCTTCTATGTTATACATCTCATTATCAAGGGTTTTGCATTCATGGAGAAAGAGGTCATCATTTCTCTCTACTCTTCCCTCATTAGACCAATCATAGAGTATAATGCCCCATTTGGCATGTACCTTACTTTTCACCTGCAACAGCTGGAGAAGCCACAAAAGTACCTCACGAAGTGGATCCTAGGCCTTAAACCCTTGTCCTACACAGTCAGACTCAAAAAAACTCCAGCTGTTCTCTGTCTCATATCATCTACTAGGCGATCTCTGCTTGACTTACAAAGCCATGTCTGACCCAACTCTGTTAGAAATACTACATATAAAGAAATCCCAATCCCTCTGCACTACACTCTCCAGACACCTCAACCTCATTACCTCAAAAGAAAATGCTGGAAGGACAGGTTCATAACCCAGAGACTGCCTATGCTCTGGAATAGACTTCCCATACATGTCAAGCAGAGCACCTCACTGGCCCTCTTCAAGAGAAATCTTGATGAGTGGATGGGAAATAGAAAGTTCACCCCAGGGATCACTCCAGTGGCTCTACTTGATAGAAGTACTGGGAACTAACGATGGGCGGCACAATGCCAGGGCACTTCTATGGGCTAGGCTTGTAGATGCCCCAGGGCCATTAGCCTAGTACACACCTATGAACCTATGAAGTATACTGTCTAGGAGGAAATGACTACTGTGATATTTTTTTTTCACTTTCCTTACAATCAAACATCAGACGTATATATGGCGGCTATTGACTGAGGGTAGGGGTAAGGAGGCAGACTGTTTATATCTGTCTCATAGCAGCAAGCTGAAATGTTACTGTGGACATCTGTTTGATCACCTTCATTCCAGTCTGTCATCAGAGGAGTACACAATGGGTGGGTGCATTTTGGGATAAGGGATTAACAGACATGCTGTCTATATGTATGAGAGTAACAACATGGAAATATGACTGTGGCCAATTCTCTTTTCAGACTTCATCCCAGTCTAACACCTGAAGGGTGCATAGAAGGTGAAGATTATTTGTTTTTGGTGGAGTACGAAGGCAAGCACTATTCCCAGATATGATTTATACATTCTCGCAAGTATTTGCCTTCTTGGTTTATTGGGAAATACTATTTAATTAGCTTTCATCATTAATTAACCCTTGGATGCAATAGGCATCCTCTTTGAAAGAAAACAAGACTAGATTTTTTTTTCCTTAGTCATGATTTTTCGTTTCAAGCTGTCACTGGAAAGAAAGTTTGAGTAAAAGCTGTAAAATGTACTTCAGAACATCTAGAGCCCCATGGCTTTAGGTAGCCTCGTGACTCCTACACCCTCAGCTTAATTCAATTAATTCCTTAAGTCCTCTGCTACTACAGTACAGTCTTTTGCCAGATGGATCTAATAATCCTGATGATTAACATAAGACTGTGAAAAAACAAAAAGGAAGTCATTTAGATGATGCGAGATGGCCAGGATGGGGAAAAGGCGGTCACGGGAGGGGTAGGAAATGCGGAAACAGGTGGGGTGCACTGCAAACTGATGGGCAGCGGAGGTGCCATGTTGTCTTGGGAACAAGTTGTGGTACAAGTGCCAGGAGGAAAAACAATGGGCAACAGTGGGAGTGCCTTACAGTCCTTTTCCTAACACTGCTCCATTTTAACTATTGCATAAATAGGTACTCCCAGATACCTGGCAGAAGCAGTTAGTACCTTGCAGTCTTTGAACACCAGAAATTATAGTAGCAGTCTTTAAAAAATTAGCAATCTAAGTTTAACGTACAAACATACACATTAGGTTACTACAGCTACTGAAAACAATTAAACAGATACAGGTAAATCACTTAATATGTAAGGAACCTTCTTCCCAGTGAACTTTCATCACTGTCCTCTATATCGCTTTTCAAAAACAAACAAACTTTTCTTCAGAACCCACTGGTTATGCTGTACTAACCCTGACTAACTTGCTCTTCTTACTAGGTTCTGCTTACCCACTATTTCTCAGTACCAAGTCCTATTTTCCTTGATAACAAAGACAACTTTATCTTCTAGATAATGCTACTGTTTGTACTGGCATCTTCTGTAGATACTTTAATACATATGTGATAATTTGTTAGACAGTTATACAATGAGCTGCCATCGTTGTTAAATTATGTATTGTACCTGCATTGTGTCATTAAATTTGTTTTCTCGGTGCCTATCTCCCCTGGCCTCTACTGAAAATGGACATATATCTAGTTAGACTAGCCCAGTCAACAAATGTAAAATAAATAATGTAGGTGTCCATATAAAACTTTAATGCTGCAGTAAGCAAACCATAACAATAAATATATGAAGAGAATGATTAAATATGACGGGGAATAGTGTTATTGAAGTCATCACAGCTGAAAAGTTACCATACCGGTATGTCTAAAAAAGCAGAGCATGCATCATGCCTACGTCATAGGAGGATATACATCATTAAAAATCGAATTCCGTTCTCAATGACACGGTGAAAAGTGAAGTGCTGCACAAGTTAGTAAAAAACAACAAGAAAACGTATAGCTCCTCGCCGGATATCATCATAATACATTATGCACGAGTGAAAGCACTACAAAGCACAGCTTATAGCTCTTACCTGCTTAACAAAGACCCAAAATGTGGTCGGGGTAAGGTGGAGGACTGTACTATAAATTATTCTATCGGAATTCGGTTAAAGAATGGTTTTCTTGAGCTCCTTAATGCCTGACATTCTTAACTATTTCTGATCTGCAAAACAAACAAAACTTTCATTTTCATTTCCCTTCACCCCAAAAATTAACAATGTTTACTAGCAATTAACTGCTCCTTGACTGGCAAAACACAGTGAAACAGGAACAGACCGGAATGTACTTCATCTGGTAATTAATTTACCGGCTTGCTAGTTTCCCACCTCCCTTTTTGTAATTTACATACACCCTGTACCCAGCTTAACATCACTTCCTCAAACTAAATAAGAGGAAATGCTGCTGACGGAGTATTCGTGACCAGAAGGCGGCACATTGAACTATCTGTTTGCCTAGAATAATGATTGGCTTTGAACCAGGGATTTCCCAGTGTTTGGACAAGTGGCTGTAGACTCATCTGCTAAAAACGTCCATACAATACCTGCCAAGAAGTCAGTCTTGGAACAAACCACCTGTCCACAAGGGCGGGATTAAACGTGCTCACATTCGCTAGCTACATACAGAACTTGTGTTTGGAACAGAAGTAGCGGCAACTATGTGTATATTTACACTAATTAAAACTGCCAGCCAAATTATGATATGCATACGCTGGTCAGGAGTAGTTAGCAGTGCCAGTCATACCGGTCCACTGGATAAAACTTAACATTCATCCATATTAACAAACCAAAGCAACACAAGTGAAATGAAGGTCAGCCCACTCCAAACCGCAATGTACCAACCTTGTCTGAACCTGTCCTTCTGAATTGACTGTAAAAAAGGTCCATTTGGCGGGTTACCTAAACTTCATCTTGCAAGCTTGCCCTTTGCAGCATTCAACTCCTTTAATCAAAAATCAGGGAATTAAGATCATCACAGATCCCAGTAATCTCTTATTTAGTGGTATTACTTAGCTATGAAATTGCTTGAATAAAAGGACTTGAGTTAATTTTCTGAGGAATAAAACATGTTTAAATATAAAAGCTGTTTAATGACATTAATTATCTGTGTCTGCTGCAAACATCAGCAAAGTTATGAAGGGAGGAGTAAAATTCCAAAGCAAAATCAGGAATACAATTGAAAATCAGAGATTTACCCAGTATAACTGTGGCAAACTAACCTGTCCTCTGTCCCTTTGGAAGGCAACAATTTGGCTGGGTGAAAACATGAAATTCCTGCCTAGCTCAATGGCACAAAGGGATGAAGCCTTGACTGTGACTTAGGTGACCTGAGTTCCACTAGTGGCTTGGACAGTGGAAGGTCTGGGGAAGGGGATGGTTGAAATGAACACCTTCCACCAACTCATCCTTTCTGGGAGTACAAGAGGAAATGGTGGTTTTCCAGTCAGCCAACTATTCCCATGCAAATGAAGACTTGCACATTTGGATGGCCATGGGTATGAGCTCCCCAGAACATGTGATAGTAGCCCTATTTGGTGATGGCAGCCCCTGTAGGGGATGTGTATAATTCAAAAAAGGATTAGGAGACTTCTGCACCAATGCAGGTGCACAGGGTAACTACAGGGGGAGAGGGTTGGAGACTTAGGCTGAAAAGGCCCTGATGGCTGCCTAAGGGATGGCTTTGGTGAGTGCCACACACCTTGCCAGGAACAAATGGCTTGGAACAGCTCTCACACCGAGAAGAATGAACAATCCAATAAAATGCAAGGACTGATAGTGCCAACTGAGAAAAAATGCAATCAGTCTTGTAGGTCAATAAGAGCTAAACTTTCCATATTCTATAAACACTTTTATGTGAGGGGGCTGCATGGATTCATAACTGTATACACCAAAAAAGAACATTACCAGCTGTCACATGTACCTGTTATACTAATTCCCTATCTGCATCACTTTCTTTTTACCTGACTCTATTCTATATACCCTATCTGTCTTCTAATGCCCTGTCCTCACCACTTATATCACATCCTTACCCCTGCTCCCAACAAATACCAGTGGGCCATCAATTCTTTGACTCAGTCATTGCCTTAGGATGAGCATAAACATGTTCAAGAGCCAACAAAAAAGAGTTAAGAGTACCACACAGTTTGTGTTAGAAAAGAACTGGCCACATCATTTATTTATGCTTAGTTAAACCAAGTAAAAAATGTGCCTAATTAAACTTACAGATGCAGGGATTCATTCTTTTTCATGGTTTCTTCCAGGGGCCCATTTTAAATTCAAGATGGCCAAAGCCAGAATAAGTGCAGTGGCCAGACTGTCTGAGCCAAAACCTTCACCCATTAGACCCTCAGAATTTAACCTTCCATGTCTGCCCTTCCACCATAGACTTAATGACTATGACCCTTCCTCTTCCACATTGAAAACATTTATTAAATCTTTCCCTACATCTGTGACAAAAGCTTTAAAGTCTTTTATATTGGATGAAGCTCCTCTTTACACACACACACACACACACACACACACACACACATGCGCACGCAAGCACATACACACACACACATCTATATATATATATATATATATATATATATATATATATATATATATATATATATATACACAAGGGAGCCCGCAGGATTTTTTGCAGGGGGGTGCAAACCCAAGCCCCGCCCACACTGCCCCACCCCCTCTGATGCCCCGCCCACTCACCCCACCCCCGCCCACGCAGCCATTCCATTGTCCCATTACTTGGCTATTTCTCCCCATTTTATAGAAATTGTTCAAATCTCTGTGTGCATACTTGTTTTATGCTTTACTTCTACAATGACTACAGATATCTGGATTTCATTTACAACTTTTATTTCAAATTTTATAGCACAAACACTGACAGACATTTACTAAACCTAAACAAAGCAATAGTCTTACAATGAAAACAGATTTAGCATTAAAACTTCTTTACCTTTGAAACCCACATTCACTGAAACAGCATCGAAACCCACATTTCACGAACATGCATCTGGCCAGTGGCAGGGTAAGTTTACCTTTGGCCCATTTCCAAATCATAGGCTTGTTGCACACATTTTTAGAAACATGCAAGAGTTCTTCGATTCACCTTCCTGACTATTATATTACATAATAATTGAATTATATCCCTTGTATAACACAGCACCACTTGTTAGAGTGTGTTTTAAATTTATAGTTCTGAGCATCTTTCCTTTAAGCAATGAAACAAATCATATGAACCAATAATGACAGCCTGCCCAATTCAGAACATTTCAACCATAAAGGAACACTCAAACTTCTGTCATAAAATCCACCAAATATCAATCAGTATGCAGAATCTCTGCAGAAGTAAAAGTCATCTGAATAATTCCACATTAAAGAGATCTGAAACCAATGAAGAGGTTGTTGCTAGAAAAAACTTTATATTTCAGTGTTTCATTTACAAATTCAGTGCCTGTTGCCCTTGAAGAATAAATTGCATGTGCTACATTAAAATAAATGGTAAGTTGATATATTGCAATAGGGAATGGGTGGCAGGCTGAAAAGCAGATTCATAGTTATTAGGTGTCTCATCCAAAGGAGGACATACTAAGAACTGCAGTACCATACCCCCTTAAAATACAAATATACATGCTGTATGAATAGAACCTACAGCCCTTTGCATCAAGATGCATGCATGCTACCTGCTGTGCTAACACTGCTTTAAAATTCTATACCACAATAATGATACCATTTGCTAAACAAAACAGTTGCACATAAATTCCACCTGTTAGAGCTAACTAGGGCATTTCTCTCTGTCACACACACACCTCAACTTTAGTGCAAGAAATACATAAATAGATTGATTTTTTCAAAGTTACAACAACTGTAAACTCTGTGACCATGGTGTGCATTTGTTTTTGACAGAAAGGTATAAGGGAACTCATGGCTATGTATATAGTTGAATCTCTCTGTACTGAAGTACTCCCTACCACGATTCTGCTTTAATAGTGTGTTTGCATTCAGAAATGTGTTACAACTGTAAACTCTGTGTGACCATGGTGTGTGTGTTTTTGACAGAAAGGGTTATGTATATAGTTGAATCTCTCTGTACTGAAGTACTCCCTACCATGATGCTGCTTAACTAGTGTGTTTGCATTCAGAAACTTACAGTTTTTATACTGAATTTTTATAGCTACATGAATTAGAAAATACCCAATTTCCTTTTCAGAGCCTAAGCTAAAAAGTTCACTCCTTACAAGCACTGCTTCCCCTGGAAAACACACACACATATATATATATATATATATATATATATATATATATATATATATATATATATATATATATATATATATATATATACATCAGAGACCTAGTTCAAGACAGATGACAGCACTCCTTTAATGCAGGATTTCAATACCTGCCACAAGTTCAGGCCTATCATCCAAGATGAAAAGGTGATGGTGTCTACATATTCTTAAACAACATTTCATCTCCAGACTTGCTATGTGAGATAATGACGTGGAATTCCTCTGTATCCAGCTTAGCATTAATAAAACTCCTTACTGTGTCATACCTAACTATAGGTCCCCTCTATGTACCTCATCAGTCCATATCTCCTACCTAACTAATATGGTGTCCCTATGCATTTAGCCAACACCATTATTCTAGGAGACTTCAATCACATTTTCTTCCAAAATTGCCATTTTGAGGAAGGATTATTAGGGGAGAGCAACATTTTGAGCCAAAATTGGGGACAATGGAGAGGTTTGGATATTCCTAATTCTACAAAGCGATTTACACATATCTCTCAACCTCTTAATGCAGAAAATCTGGACAAGGCTAAATATATTGGGGGAACATACAAACAGTACTAAAAATTGCTCTTGTATAAACTTGACAGTTGATAGAATAACAGGTCTTGCATTAGCATGCATTTTTCTGAAGGTTATGACGTCTGAAACTCAAATGTCTGTCATTTAGTGACTTCATTGTATGAGGAACAAATCAAAAATAAGAAGCAAATATCTATTCATTCTGCAAAGATATGGACAACTGAGAGGTATAGTTCAACCAGGGCTGTCTGAGTTTGCTCCAGTATCACATAGTCCCAACACATCAGTGAACCAAACACATAAATACACAAAAACATACTCGGAGGCTCTAAATAAAAATCTACCTAAGCAACAGAGACCTCCAAAGCAGACATCCAAGCAAACGCTACCTCAAAACAAAACATGCACAACACATAGCCCACAAAGTCAGTGTGCCAAGCAGCCACAGCCCTTAAGGCTGAATAACACACTTGATACTCTTGTAATAGGTGACTCTATTGTCAGACACACTGACGTCCCGCTCACCAGGCTGAATAAAGAGAAGGTCACGGTGAGCTGCCTGTCGGGTGCTAGGATCCGCCACATAACACAAGCACTCAGATCACTCCAAAGCAAATACAAATATGACTCAGTCATTGTACATGCTGGTGTGAATGACCTGAGATGTACCTCCTTGGACTACATGAAAAGAGACAGAGGAGCTCTATGATCATGTAGCCCAGGCTGGTATGACCCTGACCTTGAGCAGCATCTTACCCTCACCTAGAATGATGCCACAGTACAAAGACAAAATGATCGATTTTAACAATTGACTAAAATTTTGGTGTCATTCAAAGGGGATCCAGTGTCTGTCAGCCTGGGATGACATGCTTGACAAGCCACGTTGCCACGCTAGGGATGGCTTGCACCTGTCACCACTGGGCTTTTGGTATTGGCAAAGGCTCTTGCCATCCCCATCGTGCCTTTTTTAGGCAAGGCTCAAAAGTCAAACCCACCCCCATAGACAGCACAAGGAACAAGAAACTAAGGGTAATGCCGCTAAATGCCAGAAGTCTTAACCTCAAGATGCACGCACTTGAAGCTCTCCTCAGTATGGAGAACATCGATATCTGTGCAGTGACAGAAACCTGGTTCAAGGCTCCAGAGAGCACCCCAGCACTACCAGGCTATACCTCATATCATGCTTTTCAGCCCCAAAACCCGGAATGAACCACAAAAGGAGGGGGAGTTTCCATATTTATCAAGGATATCCACACCTCCAGGTTAGTGGCATTGCAAGAAGTATCAGAGACCATCCATGTGCAACTAACAGTGGGCAAGACTGCTTTTCAGTTTATAGCATCCTACAGACCACCCTCTCAAAGTCAGGAATCCCACTCTACTTTCCTGAAAACATTGGAGAACATGAAGATCTCTCCGAACACCATTATACTGGGCGACATCAACTACCCAAACATTGACTGGGAGCACTACTCAAGCCCCAGCACCTTAGCCCAAAGGTTCCTGGAAATTATAAACTCAAATGCTATGGAACAACTAGTCACCACTCCCACAAGAGGGGACAACATACTAGACCTGATCATTACCAACATGGGGACTCTATGCTCCACACCAGAAGTATATCCCTCATTGGTAAGATCAGACCATAAATTAATTTCACTGGATGTCCACATCCCGACCCCACCCCCAGCCCAGAAAACCACAGTGAAAAACTTCTCAAAAGCGAACTTCTCACTTCTCAAAACTGAAGTGGAATCCTTCAAGGCTCCAGGGCCAGTGGAAACTATGGCCCAAACTGCAGAATCCTATATAAACGCATTCTACGGACATCTCTAGGAATGCATGGATCATGCTATCCCAAACAAAACCAAGACCCAATCATCCAAAGGCAGGCGTCCAGTCTGGTGGACCCCTGCCATAAATAAACTGTACAACAGAAGGAGGAAGCTACTATATGATAGAGCAAAATCCCTAATAGGGAAGGCATCTCTGATCAGTACTAGCAAAAAATTACGATCCCTCATAAAATCCTCCAAGGCCAGCTTCGAGAGAAAAATTGCACAGGACACCAAAGACAATCATAAGGCTTTTTTCAGTTATGTTAGAAACCTGGGATGCAACTCCCAGACTTGTTGTGAGTTGATTCTAAATGACAAAAAATACACTGAACCCACAGACATCGCCAATATCCTGGTAGACAGGTTCAGTGCAAACTTCTCCACCCCCCAAAAGAGCAAGTATCTATCCCGGCAGAGGGCTGCCTCCCAAACATCTCTGATGCTCAGGGGAAGGATGCCCTCTCCAAAGCAAAAAACACTGCTTCCATGGGACCATATGGTGTCCCAGGTTGCGTCCTACATGAACTCCAAGAGGAACTAATCCCTCAAATAAAACAGCTATACAATCTCAGCCTCACTACAGGATATGTGCCCACAGAATGGCGTACAGCAACAGTGGTCCCACTCCACAAAGGTGGAGCCTCTACGGACCCTGGAAACTATCGCCCCATAAGCCTGACTAGCTTAGTCTGCAAGGCTATGGAGAGGATCATCATGGAGCTCATAAACGAAGACATTGGGGACCTACAGACACTAGATCCTACCCAGTTCGGCTTTGTCAAGGGCAGATCCTGCCTTTTGAACCTGGTTGACTTCTTCAAAACAGTCACCAAAGCCATAGATGAAGGGAAGGTAGTCCACACAGCCTATCTGGACCTTGCAAAGGCATTTGACACAATACCCCACCTCGGGCATCATAGATAAGCTATCCAGCTTAAATATAAACCCCTATGTCACAAGATGGGTCACAAACTGGCTCAAAGACAGAACCCACAGAGTGAGAGTTGCTGGAGCCATGTCAGACTCGAAACCAGTCACAAGTGACATCCCACAGGGTTCTGTCCTGGGACCACTCTTGTTCGGTATATACTTTTCAGAGGTACAGGCAAATGTGAGAGGACTATGGCTCACCAAGTTCGCAGACAACTGCAAACTGGGTGCCATAATCAACTCTCCAGCTGACACAAACATCCTTCAAAAGGGTCTCACAGAGACAGATAACTGGTGCCAGCGCCATGGTTTAAAGCTAAATGCCAAAAAATGTATAGTCATACCCTTTGGCAGAAACAATGTGCCCACAAATTACCACATAGGTGGAAACCCATTAAGTACAGAGAAAGTTATTAGGGACCTGGGGACCCAAGTTGATAGCAATCTCTCCTTTGAAAACCACATTGCCAAAGTGGTTAGAAAGACCTTCTACATAGCCCACCTCATCACGAAGGGTTTCACATCTAGATCAAGAGAGGTAATCGTGCCCCTTTATAAATCCCTCATCAGGCCCATCATAGAATACAATGCCCCTTTTGGGATGTACCTTACCCGACACCTGCAGCAATTCGAAAGACCCCAAAAGTATCTCACCAAGAGGATCAAGGGTCTCAAACAGATGCCATATGCTGCTCGGTTAAAAAAACTCCAGCTCTACTCAGTTGCATACTGCCTACTTCGAGGCGATCTATGCCTGACATACAAAGCTATGTCAAATATAGAATTAATGGACATGCTCCACCTCAGTAAATCTAAATCCCTTAGAGCCACATGCTCGAGGAACTTGAACCTCAGCAGAGAAATAAATAGAACTTGCTGGAGGGACAGGTTCATAATCCAGAGGCTCCCTTCGCTCTGGAATAGAATTCCAGTTCATGTGAGGCAGAGCACCTTACTGAATCTCTTCAAGAAGAATCTCGATAGGTGGATGGGGGATCGTAGGTTTGTCCCAGGGATTACTCCCATGTCACTATTAGACAGAGGCACAGTAAACTAAACCTTAAAAAGGGCACAGTATACTCAAATCAAGGGATGGCAAAAGCCATACAGAATCAGGCTAGGCTTATAATTGCCCCAGGGCAGATAGCCTAATATGAACCTATGAACCTATGCTACCCCCCCCCCCTCACAAAATCATGGTCAAATGGAGCCTCCTCCCTGCAGCCATTCCAATGTCCCATTCCTTGGTTATTTTGCCCCATTTACCATAAACACTGTAATGTGCATACTGCTTTACTTCTGCGATTATTTAGATTTCATTTGAAAGTTTTATTTTGCATTTTACAGCACAAACTCTAATACATATATGTTAAACAAAGCAATGCAGTCTCACAATGAAAATAGACTTAACATTAAAACTTCTCTGCCCTTGAAACTCACATGCATTGAAACAGCATTGAAACCAACATTCAAAGAAAATACATTTTGCCAGTGGCAGATAAATATTAACTCTGGGCTGTCTTCAAAATCATAGGCCCCTTGAACATAACATACACATATTCTTTGATACACCTTCCTGACTGTATTACATTACATTCCTTGTACGATACAGTAGAGTTGTCAGAGGGCATTTTAAATTTATTGTTTTGAACATTTTTCCGGTAATCAATGAAACAAAAGGCATACACCAATGACAAAACTGCCCAATTCAGAACATTTCCATCATAAAAAGTCTACTCAACCTTCTATAGTCCACCAGTATCACTAAAAAAATATGCACAATCTCTGAAGTAGTAAAATCCACATTAAAGAAATTTGTAACTAAAAGAGGTTGCTGCTAGCAAACAACTTTATATGTCATTGTTTCATCTACAAATAAAGTGCCTGTTGCCCTTGAAGAATAAATTGCCTTTGTTGCATGCAATAAAAAAATAAGCTAGTAATACCGCAATAGGGAATGGATAGCAAACTGATAACAGGTTCATAGTTACTAGGTATCTATGCCAAAAAGGACTGCAGCATCCACCCTCTTTACAACACAGTACAGTATCAGCAATGCATCTACCTACTGTGGGAGTAGAACCCACAGCTTTCAGCATCAAAAGCAAGTACACTATCTGTTGTGCTATTAACAATGCAAGCAGACTAAACATAAGCAGCACTAAACATTTGCTCCCCTGCAGCTCTCAGCTCCTTATAAAATCTACTCGACACTCAGCTATATCTCTGAACTTTGCAGCACAAGAAATCCGGAAAAAGCCAAAATTTATTGGGGGGGGGGACAAAAGGCCAAAAACCAGGAACACATTTTAAACATTGCTTGTATAATGTTGGAAAGTTGCTAGAATAAAATGCTCCATTACCACCATACATTTCACTGCCACGTCTTGAACCCAGGGGACCCTGTGCAAAACAGTCAGAGCAACATACCACTAAGCCAAATCAGCTGTTTTGTGAAAGAACGACTGAAACTTAAATGGCTACCATTTAGTGAATTCAGTTCTTACCATAGCACAGCTGTCAACCTCTTAACACAAAATATCTGAACAAAGCCAATATCAGGTGAATACAGCCCCCAAACATTCAGTGAATTCAGTTCTCACCATAGTTCTCAACCTCTTAGCAAAAAACAACCGGACAAAGCCAGTAATGGGGGAATATAGCCCCCAAACATATGCAGTGAATTCAGTTCTTACCATAGTTCTCAACCTTAGCACAAAACCTGGATGAAGCCAATAATGGGGGGGGGGGGGGATACAGTCCCAAAGACAGTGATACATTTCAAATATCCATCTTGTACACTTAGAAAATTGCTAGAGTAAAAGCTTTTGTTACCATGCACTTTCTGAAGAATATGAAGTCTGATGATATTCAAATGTGTCATTTTTTTAACATTTGTTAACCAGGAAAGTCTGACTTGGGGAAAAAAAAGCTAATTTTTAGCAGAGGCCCAGGGAGAAACAAACACTCTAGACAGCCAAGAATCAAACCAGAAAACACGTAGCTGTCAGGCAACAATACTACCACTGTTTTTTACAAATGGTGGTGGGTAGGGAATTAAGGCTCTTACCACTTGGCCCCAAGGGACAGGGTTCAAGCCTTATTCTCTACCCACCACCATGTAGCACCTGGGGCATACACACACACACACACACACACACACACACACACACACACACACACACACACACTCTCTTTTTTACTGAGCTTGACATTAACAGGAAGCTCTTAACAGTCATAATTGCCTCATATAGTGACTCCACAGCAGAACACACACACTTTTACTGAGCTTGACATTAACAGGAAGCTCTTAACAGTCATAATTGCCTCATACAGTTACTCCACAGCAGAGCACAAGCTACTTCAAACCCTTGTTATGTTGCGTCTATTTCTCTTTCTATAAGCTTGTATTGTAATAATATCCCTTCTGTATCAAACAAGAATAAGAATCTTATTCAGCTTAAGGTTAAGAGAGCAAGGAATGTAGCTTATTCAATTCCAGCTTATTGCATTTTTGCCCCAGTGTGACAAAAGCTAATCCTGGACTGTTTCCTTTACCTATCTGCAGCTTCTTCTGTTCTGTCACTCTTTGCTCAAATTTGATACCTACCTTCATTCTTGGTACTTCCTGTACCTTCTTTAAACTTGGTTATATTCACTTAGCTTAACATGATATAAGAACCAAAATCACACAAAATATTTTATTCTTCTTAGGACTGAAAAAGAAAATTCTGTAATGCTGCATGTCAATACATGACCTGATACTCAAAAGGTATTCAAACCAAGCTAGTAAACAAATAAGCTATATTGTTTAGTATTCACTGCACATCTGAGTAGTGCTTTCTTCAAAACAGTCCATTTTTTTCCTAACATGCATATATACTACAAGCAGCAGAGTAGGGCAATGTATTCTGCACTGTAACATAAATAAAACATTAAAAGCTTCAAAAGAAAGTACTACACACTTACAGAAATATCTACAAGCCTTTCATCTTACAATGAAAAGAAATTAGGTTATTTTCTGTAACTGAAACAGAAATGTCCTCCTGTTACAATACTGTCCTGTTGATTAAAGTAGTTATTTAAGACAACATGCTGGTCAAATTTTCATATATGTTTTCTGAGGCTTTTGAAATGAAGTATATCTAAAATTTAAGATGAGAATGTCACTACAAAACTATGGTTGCTCCTGTAGAAATTTATATGCAGTCTGTTCTTATGCCCTTTTTTCAAATGAAAGAAATACATTTCTTGTTTCTTGTTTTCAAAATATGTATACAGTATATGTAATATGGCTTGGCATCGCACTTGATGGAACATCAAATCCAGCAATGATGAAAAGAAAATACTAAAAATCACAGTGCCAAAAACCTGCAATAACAAACTCCCAGATTTGCCCCATCAGTACGCATGTTAGTGCTTGTTTTGGGGTCTGGAGCAATATGGAATTTTGGAAGATGATTTTTGCAATAGTGTTTTTTTGGCAATGTAATTTTTTTGTGATTTTTCTTGGTATTGCTGGATTTGAAGCTCTATCTTTCGAGCTTGTGACAGACAGCGAACAATATGAACATATATTTGTGTTTGTGTGTGTCTGTGTGTGTGTGTGCGCATGCACAAACAGACACATACACACCCACACACAGCACACCCACACACAACACACACACAACACACACACACACACACACACACACACACACACACACACACACACACACACACACACACACACACACACACTTACTCTGAAAGTGTCCCATCTTCCGCTGCTTCTCCCGCCATAATCCATCCGCTTTCAGTTCTCGCCAGGGTCCCATTTTCCTCTTGCAAACCCCAAAACCGTCCGTCCATGTGAGTTCCCGCAAAACTTGAAAATATGCGATGATGTCAGCACGCCACACCATTCTTCTTAAAGAAGAACGCATGATGTCAGCATGGACTTCTTTCTTTTTAAAGAAGAATGTCCAAAAAAAAAACAACTTTTTTTTTAAATTATAACATTAGTCAGCCGATTCCAGGGGGGTGAAAGCAAGTGCACCCCCTTGCACCTGCCTGCGGGTGCCCTTGTATATATATACACACACATATATATATATATATATACATATATATATATATATATATATATATATATATATGTGTGTGTGTGTGTGTGTGTGTGTGTGTGTGTGTGTGTGTGTGCTCTGTTTACCATATTGTTAGGATACATCACCACTGTCCCCCATCTGATTTCACAAGCCATCTAACAAACCTGTCAGGAAATGTCCAAGCCCTTTCCAATACTGACACGCTGTTTGCCATCCTCCACTGCTGTATCTGAATGACTAACCATATGACTTCATCTGGGGCCACCTGTAGCATAACAATGGCTCAGAAAGACCACAGTTGTTGTCTGTCTTTCAGCTTTTCCTGGTTATGGGTCACCACAGCAGAACTCTGGTCCGCTAATGATTGACAGTAGATTTTTATGGTGCCAAGTTGCCAGCCCGACACCCACTCATGCATGTCTTTCGAATGCCACTCAACTGCGGGGAGGACATGCAGACTCCACACAGAAGGCACTCCAGCCGAGAATCAAACAGGAGAGCCTCTTGCTGTGAGGCAACAACAATTTGCAGGAGCTCATCCAGAAAGCCATACACCTACAAGTTTACTAAGAATTTTGACATTGTTTAAGAGCCTGCAGTAATGACATCTGACCTTAATATTGTAGGAGCTCTGCTAGAAGGCCCTACACATACAAGTTTACTGAGAATTTTGTCATTATTTAAGAGCCTGTGGTTACTACATCTGGCCTTGATATTGCAGGTCTCTGCCACAAGGCCGTACACCTACAAGTTTACTGAGAATATCATTGTTTAATGTAAGCATATTTATCATGAAGAACCTTGGTGCGTATTGACTTTAATCAGTTGCATTCATGCCTGCTCTGTGATTGAAAGTCTCTGTGAAATAGTACGAGCAATGTAAGGACCTTTTACTAAGTTGGCTACTGTTCCCTTTAGCTTGACCAGTAAACCGTACTGCATATGTCAGTTATTTAGTCTCAGGAAATCACAGACAACCTGTTTTACTTGCATCTGTTTGTTAGTTGCTTTGTTCTGGCTATAATCTGATTGCTGTCAGTTATAAATTGACCCACGGGTGGAAAGCCTGCTCAGTTTCACTTTGCTCCCTTACTCCCAATTCCCCCGCCCCTCTTACTCTAATATTATACTCCCTACATACCCATTTCAATTGTGACTCTTATTCCAAAACCATCCACAAATGACCTTACTACTTCCATACATACACTGCTCTTTCTTGTTTCTTACTTCCCTATCTATTTAAATTTTAGCCCCATTCGCATCTATCTTTCTCCCTCCTATACTGCTTTGCACTATATCCATTTATAATCACAACCCCCCAACAGTACCTATCTATTCCAAATTGCATCTTTTTCCAAAATAAACCCTCATTTCTTCTAATTCTGACTACATCATTATACTCTAGCCTTTAATACCCCTCTATTCCTTACATTTCAGAGAAGATAACAGGATAACCTACATCTCTTCTTTTATAGAAAATACTTCTCTTCTATCCTCTTCCAGCTTTCAGAATCCACCATCACTAAATCTCCTACTGTCCTGCAATTTCTTGTTTCCTTCATTGCTGCTCCCCCACTACCTGACATCTATAAAATACAGATCCCTGTACTTGATTATGCTAGTCTTCAGCTTATCCTCTATTCTTCTCCTCCTACTGTGCCATCTGTCATCCTGCCATGACTCAATAATACATTGTAACATTTCCCATCTCTGTCCCAACCACCTATCCATACATCCTCTTTACACTGTACACACATTGCACCAATCCTACTTAATATTGCTCCTCACCTTTATTCCAAATATAGACTGATTATTTGCACATCAACTCAAACCAAAACAAAATTAAATGTAAGAATCATCTGCAAAAAACAAGTATGCATAATTCTGCAATATACTAAAATTCTTCTAGGAGGATATATACAACCTAATCCTGGCCCCACCTATCACAC
This sequence comes from Protopterus annectens, assembly GCF_019279795.1. Taxonomy (NCBI): domain Eukaryota; kingdom Metazoa; phylum Chordata; order Ceratodontiformes; family Protopteridae; genus Protopterus; species Protopterus annectens. The sequence goes on from NC_056743.1 coordinate 695,076,680, forward strand.
TGACACAAAGATAATTCTCTCCCACACACTTCTGTAACCCAGCAACCACCAGTCCCCGACCTTGGTGATCTGAATTTTGCTGCAATAAATGTTAGAAGTATAAGAAATAAGACTGCTGAACTACATCCCTGGATTACCCAACATAAGCCTGATGTTCCTTCTGTAACTGAAATTGGCTTAAACCCAGCATAAACAACTCCAAAGTTATACCTCCTGGCTATAATATTATCCGTAATGACCACATAAAGAGGAAAGGTGGTGGTATTGCTTTAATATTTCCCAACACCTACCACATTTCCCCTTACAGCAAACCAACACCAAAATTCAGTTCAGCAGAGCTTCTTATTGCTTTCCTCAAAATAAACAGTTATAAACAAATTTGTATTACTGTCCTTTATATCCCTCCTGGTGACAATACAGCTATACTGGAAGATATCCTACATTGGATAGCCATAACACTTCCATAAGAAAAAATATTACTAGGTGATGTGAATGTCAGTTGGTTGGACATAAACACTTAACTTCCTTACATCTAGCATGAGCTTGTATGGTTTCATACAACTAATTAATAGCCTTAAACATTAGAGCAAGACATCAAATTCTCTATTAGACTGGATCTCAGTATCAGACCCTAGCAAATACTTCACCACAGGTACAATGCCAGACTCTGTCAGTGATCATCTCCCAATCTGTATGACTAGACATCCCACACATCCAGTTAAACAACATATTTATATTACAACATGTAACCTTTCCAAGTTTAACCCAGAAATGTTTTTTATTACATTATCATCTATTAACTGGAACTTCCTAAAAATCCTCCCCTTAGACAATGCTGTAATTGAATTTGTTACAACTTTTCTAAATATCCTAAATAGCTTTGTACCTCCTAGAAGGAAGAGACTAAAAACAAATAATGAAATTTGGCTATTGAAAAAGAGTAGAATGTTAATGCAGGATAGAGAAAAGGCATGGAAAGAATGGAAAAGTATAAAACACCTCAATATCTTGAAGACTTTGGAATGCTTTGCAATCATACTAAAAAACAAATAGACAAAAAACTATACTATAACAATTTTCAGAATAATACTAATCAGAACCCTAAAAAATTTTGGACAACCCTTAAAGAAATCTTACATCCTGTTCAAAACTTCAACCCAAGCATCTCTATTGATTACTGGGTCTATATTACGATATTGAAAGCTGAGATCAGTGAACACTTGTTCACCGACCAATAAACAGTGAAATGTCATTTCCACGAATAGCCACTGCAGTGAATTTTTTCCTAGGGAAAAATCGCTTGGCCATCATCTTGGATTTGCCCTTTTCCTCACTGTAGTGCGATCTCATAGTCGATATATTTAGTTAGGGGTTGGGGAAAAGTCCCCACTTTGTTAGGTTTGTAATGCTGTGTCATTTCTGCTTGGCCAAGCAATATTCTTCCCCTAGGAAAAAATTTGCTGTAGTGGCCATTCACGGAAATGACATTTCACTGTTTATTGGTCAACGAACAGGTGTTAGCTGACCTGAGCTTTCAATGTCGTAATATAGACCCTTGGTAATTCACCACCCGATGCTGCAATATAGTTCAACTCTTATTTTATAGATAGTATAGCATCTCTAACCAAGGATGCCTCAACATCTAATCCCAACCCTGCCCAACAGCCACATATCATTCACCACATCCACTTTTTCCTTCAAACCTGTGCCTACATCCTAAATAAAATTACTCTTAAATAAACTTAAACCATGCTCTTCCTCAGCTTATGACCTTCTGAGTGAGTACCTAAAAATATCAGCCAGTAGAATTGCCTAGCTTGTCTCAAGCCTTATAAATAGGTCAATTCAGGAATCCCACATTCCCCCTGTCTGGAAAACATCACATATTATTCCTCTACACAAAGGAGAAAATCCAACAGATATTAATAACTTTAGATATAAAGCAAGCTTATCTACCCTCACCAAAATACTTGAAAAATGTATTCAAAAACAATTGCTGGACTGTCTCCTGCAGGAAGAACTCCTATCCCGTACACAATGTGGCTTCTGTCCTTCCCATAGTGCTAGTACTGCTCTTCTAACCTATATAGATACTGTCAATAAAATCGAAATAATGGCAAACTTGTCTTTTCAATATTTATAGACTTGTCTAAAGCTTTTGACACAATTTGTAACCTCAAACTTCTACTTCAAATGTCCTCAGAAAAGCTACCTGTCCAATAGGTTTCAGTCAGTAAAATGGCACTCCACTCTGTCTTCTTACCTCCCAGTCACCACCAGATTACCACAAGGCTCTAATCGTGTTCTCCTTCTCTTTGAACTTTTCATCAATACCCTCTATATATCCACACAAAACGCCACCCACAACACTATACGTAGATGATTCCACTCTCCTTTGCATATCTGACAACATTTAACACCTCTAAAAAATTACTCAGGAAGCTTTAACAGCCACTGAAACATAGCTTTGTTACTGACAAATCATATTCAACCCAAGAAAGACCAAACTACTTCTTTCCCCCAAATCCCTCTCTCATGAAATAACAAAATTTAAAGTCCTCTCTCCTGATAATACAACCACTGAAGTCACTTCTCATAGCAAACTATAAGGGTGATTGTGGATGATAATCTTACATTCAACCTGCATGTACAAAATTGTATAAGAAAAACTCATCAAAAACTAGGGATGCTTTACTGAGCCGAAAACTTTCTCACCAACACAACTAAAACTGCATTTGCCACTACTTATCTCCTCCCCATCCCCACACTTCTTCATGATGCTCCCATCCTTACTAACCTCAAGGTTTCACAAAAATTAAAACTTGAACAAAACAATGCTATAACAAAGCTGATAAATTTGCAGCACATACCCCTTTCAGAACCCACCAATGTATAGCTCTGAAAAGTCTAAATTGGTTAGGACTGCCACATTAATTAACATATACACAACTTCTTACCACCTATAAAATTATCCAACATCCACCCGCCTGTCCAGCACTAAAAAACATTCTACACAACTATGTTCCCACTTGGTCACTGAGATCCAGTGACCAAAAACTTTTGTCTATAAACCTAGCAAATTTGTTGGGCATTGTCTGTACTCGTACAAGGTTGCTAAGGTCTGGAACTCTTTACCTGTATCCATTGGGTCTATACCCTCCTTCCCATCTTTCAAAATCACTCTAACACTTCTTAGCTAATATCTGGCTTTGTTCTTGCTCACAACCAGGATAAACTATATCCCTAAATGTGAACAAGTACCTTTTCATTCCTTATTATTTCTCCTTACTCTGCCTTCTTAACTTACTTCCGTACTGCTATCTAATTCTCTTCCTTGGCTTTCTCTCTAAATATACCATAAGCCTGTTTTTCCCTCACTTTATACTGCAATTCCTGTTTGTATTAGACTAACTTACCTATTTCTCTACAAACTTTCTACAGTTACTCTAAATATTTAATGATTGCTATATACCTTGTATCGATTCTTTACCAATGTTTTTATACTATGTCTAATTTCTAGTAACTATTTAAACTGCAGATATTTTTGTTTTATGTTTGAAGATTGTAAAATTATTGTTCTTAAATTGTTTTGTAATAATTTGGTGCTTTTGTCTCTGGGCCTCCACTGAAAATGGGCTTTTACCCAGTTGGAGTTTCCCAGTAATCAAATGTCAATAAATAAATAAAGCTCACAAACACTAAGCATGTTTGATTAATACTTCATCAGAGTGTAAAAATATGTTTGTGTCAGAGCCCGTGTTTAATCGGTTTCTGTTAATTTATTTTACTCTTTAAATAAGTACTGAATAGGAAAGCTCAGTGTTTGTGAATTTCAGCTACCTGATTTCCTGTATGAGTGTTTTGTTTTCTGTGTGGTTGACATTTGTCAGACTCAGATTGACTTCATTTGAGTTGCTTTAACTCTTCTACATTACACATACCTGTTTAGAAACATTCTCATACACTACACTGGCTTCAAAGTTAAAGGTGTGCAAGTGACATTATCCCTCCATAGCTTTTAATGGTCCCTGATCTTGTTTTACATTTTGCTCTGTTCTTTGTAAAATGTTTAATTTCTAGTAAATCACTGAATATTACAGTTAGTCGATAATGCCTGTTATTAGAGTTTCATACTAATTATTAAAAAAAAATCACATTGATGCAAAACCTGTTCTATTAACTTTTGAAGTGCATTAAAATAGTATTTAAATAATATTGTCCTTGATTTTGGGCTTTTGTCTTCCTCATTTTTTGACTTTGTCCAGAATTCTTGAGCAAAGAAGTTGAGAAGTATGCCCACCAACCAATGCATTATAATCAGTCCTTAGAAAAGTCTTTGTGTTTCCATCAAGGACTTGTGGCCGGAAGTGTTGCCTAATTAATTAGATAATTATAATTAATTAGCTAATTAGAAGATGTGGTAATTCTAATTCTAATTAACTAGGTATTTTGAACTAATTCTAATTAAAATGTCTTAATTAGAAGCTTAATTAGACAATATCTTACAATCAAAATAAAATTGCATAACAAGTTTCTGTTATGTATTTACCAGTGATTAAAATATAGTAATCTAACAGTGTATTAACTTACCGTCTTACCGTAGCAGCAACCCATTCCAGTTTCAGTTCTGAATCACACTTCATCTAGTTACTTACATCATGTGTAACTTCCGTCTTCCAGTTCCAGTTTACTGTTTAGTTTGATTGTAAACATGGCAGACGTTGTTCAAGAAATACTGGATAATGTCGCAACTTTTTTGACTGATTTTGTTAAGCTAAATGTTATAAACAATAATAAAATGCAAATTCCTGGAGCGTGTAAGGCTAGAAAGAAAATAATTACTGGTGAGTGGAAGCCAACAAGGGCGACTTCTAATTCTGTAGGTCACTCAAAGCTGTGTAATCCTGGCAAATACAGCATTTATGAGGCAGAAAGAAATATAAAAAGGAAGATCCCACAACAGGATCTGGATGGTATTTGTTCTCTGACTAAATATTTTTGTCCATCATCACAAAGCATTTCTAGTGACAGAGTCGATGATGCTGTCATCAGATTTGTCAACCTAGATACACTTCCTTTGAATCTGGTCAAAAAAGATGGATTTTGTTTTCTAATGAGTGTTGTACAACCACTTTATCATATTCCAACCAGAGCAAAGTTTATCATGCAAGTTCACAACTAGTGCAGACAGGTGATAAAAACAATTGAGAAGATGATGAATGATTCTCAGTATTGCTGTGCCCAAGCCAATATATGGTCCAGTCGGTGTATGCATGATTACTTCAGAGTAAGCTTGTCATTCATACACAAGCAGAAGATGGGAACCTGATTGTTGAGCATGAAGAGGTTTACAGGCTCACATATGGCAGAAGACATTTCCATAATTTATTAATCTGTTATGAAACAATTCACAAGTCAGATGACAGTTGTTGGAATAGTCCCAGATAATGCTGCCAACATGGTGAAGGCATTCCTGAAGCCTGTCGATGTGATAGATGCAGATGAAGAGGAGGAAAGTCATAAAGATGAAGCAGGAGAAGAGGTGGAACATGTTCCAGTTGATTGGAAACGACTTGAAGGAGAGGGTAGCAGTCCAGTACCTGTGCAGTACGTGTGCATGGCATATACTTTGCAGCTGGTACTTCACTTTGGACTTGCTGATATCTCACCAAAAATAAACAATGTCATGGCTAAATGTGATAGTTTCATGTCAGCTCTTCATAAGTCATGCTGAGCTATGGAGTTGTTAGAGGCAGAAGCATTGATCCGAATTCCATCCTCGAACAGTACACAATGAAACAGTAAACTGTCAATGATTTTGGCAGTTGTTAAGATCCAATCACAACATGAAGAAATCCATCAGCAGGTTTGCAATATTCTGCCATCTAGAATTACTCTCACACCAAATGACTTTGCTGCACTACGAGAAATGGAGTAGCTGTTAAGTCACTTTGAAGTGGCTACTGTTCACCTGCAATCTGAAGTTGTTGTGACAAGTAATCAGATTCTACTGACAATAGTTGGCTTGAAGAAACACATTGAGAAGATTGAACTTCAGTCAAGTCTGGTCTCTTGGCATCGTTGAGCAACAGATGTGATTATCAGTTTTACCAGGCACATTGCCTGATCGCCACAGCTGTGGATCCATGATTAATACTGAGGTGGACAACAGATCTAGGTGACAGCAATGCAGCACAATAGGCATTATTGACTGAGATGAAAGTACTAAGTCAATTATATAAACATCGATTACCTGCAGATGAAGAAGTTGCCTGTGCACTAATACCACAGCAACTACCATCAGCTTCACACCCAGACATTCTGTTTTCGTACATGATGGAAAATAGCAGCACACCAACAAATAGCACTGAATCACAACTGGGATCATATTTGTCATCACTATGCAGCAGTTTGGTGCCGCTAGTCTACTGGAGTGAAACTGTGTGCCAAGAATCATTTCCAGCCTTATACAAGTAGTATCTTAAGCACCACTGTATACCTGCTACTTCAGCAAACATTGAAAGGGTTTTCAGTGCTGCTGGCTACATTGCTTCAGCTAGGTGAAGTAAACTTAGTGATACATCACTGGAGTTGCTTGTCATTGCCAACTGCAACAGAGACCAGTTGATAAACATTACTATTGGATGATTTTACTATTTTATGGTTTTAAATATGTTTTACTGTGCAGTTGACTATTTAGCTAAACACGTGCTTAGAGATACTGCTTAACGTTTATGATTTGGCATTGACTACATTGTTTTCAAGTTGAACACTTGGAATGATAAATTGCAAGTTAAGACAATCGGCAGTTGTTGTTTGTCTTTTCGGCTTTTCCCAGTAAGGAGTCGCCACAGCGGAACTCCGGTCAGCTAATGATTGGCAGCAGATTTTTATGGTGCCGAGTTGCCAGCCCGATGCCCAACCTTCAGCAAAGGCATGCCCATTCACGCATGTCTTTCGGAGGCCACTCGACCACGGGGAGGACATACAGACTCCACACAGAAGGCACTCCTCACACACTAGCTGAGAATCGAACAGGAGAACCTCTTGCTGTGAGGCAACAATGCAACCGCTGTACCACCGCAACAATCGGCAGTAAGTTGCTAATTAAAAATTTAATTAGCCTAATTAGTTTCAACGTTTGCTAATTAATTAGATATGTCAGACAGCTAATTCCAATTCTAATTATCAAAAATGAGCTGCTAGTTCTAATTCTAATTAATTAGCAAATAAGCTAATTAAAAACAACACTGATGGCAGGCAACTCCATTTCCTTTCTCAACCAGCTTACTTTGACTTTCTCTTGCTTTGGTGATCCCAGATCCTTTTAGCCAGCCTCTTGCACTTCTCATCTAGGATAACAAATTAGTGAGTTTCCCAGCATCCATACTATTTAAGCCCAATCTCCTTGATGTCAACAAAAGAAAAGAAAAACATTTTGGTACTGACATATACTTCCTTACTAGTTTAATCTGCTTAGCTGCATGACTTTTCTTTATAATATTTTTTAAAGGCATATGATGCTGTCCACAGTCTACATGACTATGGCATCAGCTTGCTGTTGACATACCATGTATTTCAACTGCCTTCCTTCAATACCATTCTAAAATGGTTGCTGAAAAGGGGGAACCTTCATGACACAAGAATGGGGGCATACTTGTATAGCCTAATGCCAATCATACCTCTCAACCATACTGAGTTCCTCAGTATTTCCCATTTGGGGGGGAAAATAATAGGGTGCCACAAATTCCTGAGTGACCCCTTCAAATTCTGATTTTCTTTTTTTGTTTTATTTACATTTTTAGTGAGCGCTGGTGTCATCTTGCATTGCTGGTGTATCCTGCAAAATCACCAACATGCATGATGTTAGCATCATGAGAAAGTGTGGCAGTGCCTGACTGCTAAGACGAGGAGTGTGATTTGTGTGAAAATCATCTATGTCTTGAAATGTAAAGCATTTATCATTCTGATAGGATTGTAGTACCAGGCAGGGGATCCACTCTCAGCCACCTAAATATTTATTACTGTGCATCCTGTTTCCAGTGCACCACGAGTCTGAGACTGTAACCAGAGTAAGTTCATTGTTGCCAATAAAATGTATTTTAGTGCAGGTTTGTATTCATTTACTGCTAGGTTATTTTGGGATTGAGAGGTTTAGCAGAAGTTAAAAACACAACATATTAATAAAGAGGATGATATACGTGATTACTAGTAATCACTCTATTTTTGGCAAATCTCTGTGTAAAGTGAGGCTGGTACTGTTTGGCAAGAACATTTGTGTATAACTTTTTTAATTCATTAATCATTCAATTATTCTTCCATGAAAAATGACCAAGTTTTACTTTGGTTAAGGATGGTCTGTACAAGTGCTTATTCATGAATGATTGCACTACAAGTAAATGCTCGTAATGGATTATATGTTATAAATGGGCTAGGGTGTTTTCATGCCAATGTACTTAGTAGTTTCCATGCTGTTATTACATCTTAAAGAGCTTATTTTTAAAAGCAAAAGTACTTAATGATACCTCTATTTATCCTATAGGGAGAGGCTCTATATTATAACATCAAAGCTGTAAAACTTTGAATGTTATAATATCAAACCCTTTAGAGCAAAAGCTGACAATAGCAAAGCATTGAAACATTGAAATTTTACCTAGGGTAAGATTTTGGTGGTCCGTTCCATGGCTTCACTATTTACAGCACTGTGGTGCGATGGTTATGGACTGGATTTAGGGAAGTGAGCGAATGGAGGTTACGGACTGGGTTCAGGTAAGTGTGGTGCGATGGTTACAGACCGAGTAAAGGTAAGTGAGCGAACAGACTGGGGTAAGGTGAGTGTGAGGTAGTTAGGGACTTTAGGGCACATGTGAGTTGAGTGTGTGGTAGTGACAGACTTTAGGGTTAGGGGCGGGTTAAGTGAGTTAGAGTTAGGGGCGGGTTAAGTGAGTTAGGGTTAGGGCGCGGGTGAGGTGAGTGTGCGATAGTGACAGACTGTAGGGTTAGGGGCGGGTTAAGTGAGTTAGAGTTAGGGGCGGGTTAAGTGAGTTAGGGTTAGGGTGCGGGTGAGGTGAGTGTGCGATAGTGACAGACTGTAGGGTTAGGGGCGGGTTAAGTGAGTTAGAGTTAGGGAGTGGACGAGGTGAGTGTATGAGAGTTACGGACCTTAGGGTTAGGGTTTGGGTTAAGGTAAGTGGATAGATAGTAGTGCATGTACAGTTTAGTGTAGGGTTAGAGGTAGAATTTTAAGTGTATGTTTGTGGATTGAAGTTTTTTCGGTGTGCTTGTGTTGTGTGTGTGTATGTTTCTTGGAACAGCAAATTTTTTCCCTCAGAAAAAATTTGCTGTTCTGAGTGTTCAATGTTATGATTGTTCGACTGAAATGGGTCGATATTATAACATTCAAAATTTTGAGCATTCAATGTTATAATATAGACCCTAGGGAGAGGTGCTTGGAAAAGGATGTTTATCTAGAAACATTCCGAATTGAATCTGGCAGTTTTCAATGTGGCTTCATTAGATCTGCTTGAGGAAATATAGGTTCATAGGTTCATAGGTTTATACTAGGCTATCTGCCCTGGGGCATTTACAAGCCTAGCCAGAGTGTGTTTGGCTTTTGCCACCCTTTTAGATCGGTTTACTGTTCCCCTGTAGAGTAGGTCACAGAAGATAGCCCTTTTAAGGATAGTTTACTGTGCCCCTGTCTAGTAGGGACACAGAAGAGATCCCAGGGGTGAACTTACGATCTCCCATCCACTCTTCAAGATTTCTCTTGAAGAGGGTCAGTGAGGGGCTCTGCCTAATATGGACTGGGATTCTGTTCCAGAGTGAGGGCAGCCTCTGGGATATGAATCTGTCCCTCCAGCGTGTCCTATTTATTTCTGTGCTGAGGTTTAAGTCCCTGGATCATGTAGCTCTAAGGGATTTGGATTTCCTGAGGTGGAGCATGTCCATTAATTCTGGGTTGGACATAGTTTTATACGTCAGGCATAGATCACCTCTGAGTAGGCGGTAAGCAACTGAGTATTGCTAGAGTTTCTTTAGCCGAGCTGCATAGGGCATCTGTTTGAGTCCCTTGATCCTCTTGGTGAGGTACTTTTGGGGCCTCTCCAGTTGCTGCAGGTGTCGGGTAAGGTACATCCCAAATGGGGCATTGTATTCAATTATGGGCCTGATGAGTGATGAGTAGAGGGGCACAATGACTTCTCTTGTTCTAGATGTGAACCCTTTCGTTATAAGGTGGGCTGTATAGAAGGTCTTTCTAACCACTCTGGCAACGTGATTGTCAAAATAGAGGTTTCTATCTACTTGGGTCCCCAAATCCCTAATTACTTCTTCCGTACTTAATGGATTACCACTTATGTGGTAATTTGTGGGCACTTTGTTTTTCCCAAAGGGGATGACTATGCACTTTTTGGCATTTAGCTTAAGGCCATGGCTCTGGCACCAGTTATCCGTCTCTGTGAGACCTTTTGGAGGATGCTTGTGTCAGCCAGAGTCTCTATTATGGCACCCAGCTTGCAGCCATCTGCAAACTTGGTCAGCCATAGTCCTCCCGTATTAGCCGGTACCTCAGAGAAGTATATAACGAACAAGAGAGGTCCCAGGACTGAGCCTTGTGGGATGCCACTTGTAACTGGTTTGGAGTCTGACATGGCACCTGCAATACTGACCATGTAGGTTCTATCCCTGAGCCAGTTTGCAACCCATCTTGTGACATAGGGGTTGATATTTAAGCTGGTGAGCTTATTTATGATGCCCGAGTGGGGTATTGTGTCAAAGGCTTTTGCGAGGTCCAGGTAGGCCATATGGACTACCTTCCCTTCATTTATGGCCTTGGTAACTGTTTCAAAGAAGTCGACCAGGTTCAAGAGGCAGGATCTGCCCTTAACATAGCCGAATTGGGTGGGATCCGGTGTCTGGAAGTTACCAATGTCCTTGTTTATGAGTTCCATGATGATACGCTCCATAGCTTTGCAGATCAGACTAGTCAGGCTTATAGGGCGATAGTTTCCTGGGTCCGTTGTGGCACCACCTTTGTAGACTGGGACCACTGTTGCTGTACGCCATTCCTTGGGTACATATCCTGTAGCAAGGATGAGATTGAACAGTGACTTTATGTGAGGGTTTAGTTCTTCTTGGAACTCGTGTAAGACGCAGCCCGGGACACCGTCTGGTCCCACTGATGCTGTGTTTTTTGCTTTGGAGAGGGCAGCTCTCACCTGTGCATTTGTGATGTCAGGGAGGCTACATTCTGTTGGGATAGACATTTGGTCTATTGGGGGGGTATGGGGGGGAGGTTGCACTGAACCTGTCTGCCAGGATGTTGGCAATGTCTGTGAGATCAGTGTATTTTTTTTTCATTTTGTACTAACTCAGAGCATATCTGGGAGTTGCTCCCCAGATTCCTGACATAACTAAAGAAGGCCTTGTGATTATCTTTAGTGTCTTGAGCAATTTTTCTTTTGAAGCTGGCCTTAGATAATTTTATGAGGGATCGTAGTTTCTTGCTAGTACTGATCAGAGATGCCTTCCCTTTATGGGATTTTGCTCTATCATGTAGTAGCTTCCTCCTTCCACATTTTAAACTTGCTTGTATGTAGTAGCTTCCTCCTTCTGTTGTATAGCTTGTTTATGGCCGGGGTCCACCAGACTGGTCTCCTGCCTTTGGAGGAGTGAGTCTTGGTTTTATTTGGGATAGCACGATTCATGCATTCCTGTAGGTGTCCATAGAATGCATTTGTAAAGGATTCTGCTGTTTGGGCAGTATTTTCCACTGGCCCGGTGGCTTTGAAGGATTCCACCTCAGTTTTGGGAAGTGTGAAATTTGCTTTTGAGAAATTTTTCACCGTAATTTCCTTGTCTGGGGGTGGGGATGGGATATGGATGTCCAGTGAGATTAATTTATGGTCTGATCTTACCAATGAGGGACATACCTCTGGTGTGGAACATAGTGTCCCCATGTTGGTGATGGCCAGGTTCAATATGTTATCCCCTCTTGTGGGAGTGGTGACCAGTTGTTCCATAGCATTTGAGTTTATAAATTCTAGGAACTGTTGGGCTAGGATGTTGGAGCTAGAGTAATGCTCCCAGTCTATGTTTGGGTAGTTGAAGTCTCCCAATATTATTGTGTTTGGAGAGACCTTCATATTTACCAGTGTTCTCAGGAAGGCCAAGTGGGGTTCCTGAGTTTGGGAGGGTGGTCTGTAGCAGGCTACAAACTGAAAGGCAGTTTTGCCCACTGTTAACTATACATGGATGGTCTCTGATGCTTCATGTAGTGTCGCTAACCTGCAGGTATGGGTATCTTTGATGAATATGAATACTCCCCCTCCTTTTGTGGTTCGGTCCGAGTTTTGGGGACGAAAAGCATGGTATGAGGTATAACCTGGTAGTGCTGGGGTGCTCTCTGGGGCCTTGAACCAGGTCTCTGTCACTGCACAGATATCAATATTCTCCATACTGAGGAGAGCCTCGAGTGCATGCATCTTGAGGTTCAGACTTCTGGCGCTGAGCAGCATTACCCTTAGTTTTTTTTTTTCTTGTGTTGTCTATGGAGGTGGGTTTGTCTTTTGAGCCTTGCCTAAAAAAGGCACTATGGGAGTGGCAAGAGCCTTAGCCAGTATTCAAAAGCCCAGGGGTGACAGGTGCAAGCCGTCCCTAGCGAAGCAACGTGGCTTGTCAAGCAAGTCATTCCAGGCTGACAGACACTGAATCCCCTTAGAATGACACCAATACTTTAGCCAATTGTTAAAATTTATCATTTTGTCTTTATACTGTGGCATCATTCTCGGTGAGGGCAAGATGCTCAAGGTCAGGGTCATAACATTTTATCAATGTTTTTAAACATGGGGTTAACTGTTAACATATTAGAAATGGGAAGGTTAGATTGGATATAAAGGGTTAAGCTGTGCATGTTTTTTATGAAAATCCTTCTGGCTCTGTCTAGGTTAAACTGTCTGAGAGATATGAGTGATTTGCTCTGGATGAAAATGGTGTGCGGTTGATCTGCCCAGAGTGAAGACATATAGGATTGATTGAGGAGGAATCCCAAGCAGAAGGACATTATTTCAGTCAGAGTCTGCCTTCTAACATAGTTCTAGTCCTTGCTTTAAGGCATTTTAGGGACAGGTATAGCTAGCGTTACATAGATCTTTGCTTAATTACTAGGTTCATAGATTAGTACTAAGCTAACTGCCCTTGCGAGCCATTTTAAGCCTAGCCAATTATCCCTTGTGAGACTCGAACCCTGCACCTTGTGTTTGCAAGGCAAACACCTTAACCATTAGGCCACCCTCCCAATCAAATAAACTGCCTCTGCAAGGCTCAAACCCAGGACCCTACACATTATAGTCACAGTAGTTACCCACTAAACCATCATAGCAATACAACATTAAGCACCCAGTCACATAAAATGGTTTGGATGATAACATGCAGCTGAACTTCGCAGTTTAACAGCTGTAGCTTTTGCACCCAATTAAATCGATTGCTAGTAATACAGGGTTTGAGTGGTGTTGTTAGGGCTGCCTCAGAAATTTGGAAGGGAAATACCTGGGAAGTTGGTGTACAGATTATCCTGAGTAGTATAAGGGAATAATAAATTATGTTAAATCTGTAGGAGGCTGTGTTGTCTAAAGATTACAGTTTTATATCCGCAGCTAGATACCCTTTTGTCTCCTAGTGACTGCTTATTCCAAGGATATGTCAATAATTCAGGGCATTATCAGAAAGAATTGGAATTATATTCTACAAGAAAATTTGGGAAATATCTTGGGGGACTGTCCAAATATAGTTTATCGGAGAGGGCAGAATTTAAAAGGCATCCTGGAAAGATCTGGTAAATGCAAGGTACAAGGAAAAATGGCAGCTTGTGGTATGTGCTCACAATGTAGTCACATTATGACAACAACGTACATACAAATCTGTGACAAAAGAATATATATCAGGGGAAAGTGTAATTGCAATTCCCAGGCAGTAGTCTATTTGGCATTATGTAAGGACTGCCCAACATTCTAGATAGGTAAGATGCAACGTAAATTGGCACAGAGGATATACGAACACATGTATGAAATCAGGCAGGGGAATGAAAAAATGCACTATATAGGCATATTAAAAAAATATTCACATCATACTTTTAAATTTGTGGTCTTGGAACAGGTCAAATATGACAACCGGGGAGGACCTTGGAAAGTATATTTAGAGACCAGGGAGACTTGGTGGCAAATTTTTGCCAATGCAAGTTGCCCCCTGGATTAAATGAATTTGTTTCTATCACAAGTACACTCAAATTAAGAGTTTGTGACAGGTAAAGATGAAATACCAGCTTGTATATATATTTATATATAATTATACAATGATATCTCATCTAGTAATGTTGGTATAGTTGTTTTTGCAAATGATTTTAATATGTGTTTATTTTTAGTTTTTACCAATGAAAATGTGTCCCTTTAATAGAATCAGATTAATTGGATCTCATTTTTTATTGAATGGAAGATCTAGTTGCGGATATAAAATTGTAATGTCAATGGATTTATTTGTCTGAAGAAATCTGGTGATGTTCACCAGACGAAAGTGCTTACCTCAATAAATCTTTTGTGTGCCTGATACAGCCGATGCTTAGTTTTATTATTTCTAAGTAGTGGGAGGAATATAAACTTATGCAATGGTTCAGGCAGGTGAAATTAATAACCGGAACAAATTTTGGCTGCCTGGGTTCTGAGAGGGATTTTTTCAACTTGTACAACTTGGCTGAAAATATAGCTTCCTATAAAGATCTATTTTACACAATGCTACAACTGCCTTTACTGAAGATGTGGAGGAGAGTGTTTGCTGGTGGCCCCCAGTGGTCTGTGAACTGTGCCCCATCTGCCCTGTAAAAGTAAGGAAAATCTTTGCTGTCCATTTTATATGTGCTTTAATCAGGGTAACTATCTTGCTGAACAATTTGGGTGTCTTCTGTCAGGGAGCCAGTGTTGATCTGCTGAGGGTGACAGCAGGTTTACAGGAACTGGTTTCTAAAAGTATTTTTGAACATAAGGACAGATGTAATAAAATTAAAAGCTGTATTGTGGCAGTCTATTGCTATGCTGTGGTTACCAAGGGGTGAAAACGAGTTTCTGTAGCCACCCTAAGTGGAATAATTGAGGCAGTCTGTGCGAAGTGATGTTGTTAGCTGAGCAGTGATATTGATGTCACTGATGGTGGAATATGACAGAGACAAGAATTTGGGGATGGTCCAAGCCTGAGGCACATGAGGAAGTGGAGCTGGAACTCAGCTTGGTGCACTTACTGTACAAAACATATATAGGATCTCTGGAGTCCTAACTTCCTGGCCGTATGTTATGGACACTTATCCCAGTTTTAGAAACATTCTGTTCTATGCTGCCAAGCCAAACCAGTACAAATGGAATTTTTGATGTGAAGTATTTAATTATTTCTGTTCCTCTGACTTTGCCAACTCTAATAAAATCAGACAATGAAAGATGCAGTGGAATCAGACCATCCTTTAGAATACATATTGCAAAAATAATAAAATTGCATTAAATATTTTTTGTGTGTGTTCTGGAGCTCTTGCATTTTCAGAGATAGTGACACAAGTAAATAATTATTAGAATGACTCCTGAATTATTAGAATGTGTTTAAAATGACCTTTTCAGCCTACCATGCCTGTAGTTTAGGTTTTCCTTTGAACTCTACTTAAGATTCTGAATTGAATTTAAGTGCTGATTTGGTGAGCAGTTTCCTGCATACCTCTCAAACTTTTAGCACAAGAAATATGGATAAAACCTAAAATAATGAGGTATAAAGGACTAAAAAAATAAGGGCAGATTTTAAAGACTGCTCTTATAAACTTAAAAAAGTCGCTAAAATAACATGATTTGTGCTAGCATGCATTTTCTTCAGGATATAAAGTCTAAAACCTAAATGGATGTCATTATTTAGTGACTTCAATCCGCAGCAATTTTCCAGAAAACCACAAATTTTATGAGGAACAGATCAAAATCTGGTCAATCTCTGAAAATTTGGACAGTTGGGAGATATGCTGATTTTGACTTAAATTTTAGGTTTGTCCCTCTTAGTCCCTCCTAAAATTGGTGACTTTTGGAGAAAATATGGTGAATTACACTTAATAAATAAAGACAATAATTAAAGTTATTGACTTCTTTTACATCAGAAAAATGTATATTAATTCCAGGGGTGGCCCGTGCTATTGGACTGCTGGAGTGCAGCCCCCCCCCCCAGCTGTAAAAAATAAAAAAAAAAGAAAGAAAATAAAGATAAAAAGGAAAAATAAATCACGGACTTTCGCGCATGCAGACTGTCTCAGCAGCAGTCCAGATTAGGAAACACTTAACAACAGACATCCCAGAAGTTTATGCAGTTGTAACTGCATAGACTGTCACAGGAAATGGAGCCAACTCAGACTGCAACATCAACAGGCAGGGAAATCTCATGTGTGTGTGTGTGTGTGTGTGTGTGTGTAAATGCCCCAGTTGCTATATACTGGTGGCTAGAACAAACTCATGGTGGTGTGGTAGGGAATACCTCAGGCTTGAACCCTGTACCTTGTATGTAGGTGTTAAGGACCTGAATTCCCTATACCTTGTATGCAGGTGTTAAGGGCTTGAATTCCCTACCCACCACCATTTGTAAAAAAATTGCAGATTTTTGCCTCATATTTGATCTGATCTGTTCCTCATAATATCTGTGGTTTCTAAATGCTACAACGCTTGATATTTGATGGTGCAGTGGTAGCATTGTTGTCTCACAGCTGCAGGTTCTCAGGTTTGATTCTTGGCTGGGGTGCCTTCTATGTGGGGTCTGCATCTTCTCTGTGTGTTTGCAGATTTTTGCCTCATATTTGATCTGATCTGTTCCTCATAATATCTGTGGTGTCTAAATGTTGCAATGCTTGATATTTGATGGTGCAGTGGTAGCATTGTTGTCTCACAGCTTCAGGTTTGATTCTTGGCTGGGGTGCCTTCTGTATGGGGTCTGCATCTTCTCCTTGTGTATGCAGATTTTTGCCTCATGTTTGATCTGATCTGTTCCTCATAATATCTGTGGTTTCTAAATGCTGCAATGCTTGATATTTGATGGTGCAGTGGTAGCATTGTTGTCTCACAGCTGCAGATTCTCAGATTTGATTCTTGGCTGGGGTGCCTTCTGTGTGGGGTCTGCATCTTCTCCCTGTGTTTGTGTGGGTTTGCTTTTGTGTCCTCCCATGTTACAAAGACATGCCTGCATTATTTCTTCCTGGGCCTCTGCTGAAAATTGTTTTTTTGTTCCAAGTCAGACTGTCCTGATTAACAAATGTTAAATAAAATTGACAGGCATTTGAATTTCAGACTTCAGGTTTCTGAATGTTTGATTCCTTACATATTTGATGGTGCAGTGGTAGCATTGTTACCTCACAGCTATAGGTTTTTCTGGTTTGATCCTTGGCTGGGGTGCCTTCTGTGTGGAGTCTGCATTTCATCCCTGTGTTTGTGTGGATTTGCTCTAGTGTCCTGCCATTTTACAAAGACATGTGTCTGCAGTATTTCTCCCTGGGCCTCTGCTGAAAATTGTTTTTGTTCCGTCAAAAGTAAAATTGACAGGCATTTGAATTTCAGACTTCATATTCTTCAGAAAATACATAGTAACACAACCTTTTATTCTAGCAATTTTCTAAGTTTATAAGATGAATATTTGAAATTTGTCCTTATTTTTGGGACTGTATTACCCCATTATTGGCTTTGTCCAGGTTTTTTGTGCTAAGGTTGACAGCTATGGCAAGAACTGAATTCACTGAATATGTCTGAAGGCTGTATTCCCTCATTACTGGGTTTGTCCAGGTGTTGTGTGCTAACAGTTTGACAGCTATGGTGAGAACTGAATTCATTAAATGATAGCAATTTAAGTCTCAGTCTTCCTCTCTTTCACAAAGCAGCTGATTTGGCGTAGTGGTATGTTGCTCTGACTGTTTTGCACAGGGACCTTGGCAGTAAAATGTATGGTGGTAACACAGCATTTTTCTTTCACAAAGCAGCTGATTTGGCATAGTGGTATGTTGCTGTGACTCTTTTGCACAGGGACCTTGGCAGTAAAATGTATGGTGGTAACACAGCATTTTATTCTAGCAACTTTCCAAGATTATACAAGCAATGTTTAATGTGTCCCTGGTTTTTGGGCTTTTGCCCCCCCCCCAATAAATTTGGCTTTTTCCAGATTTCTTGTGCTGCGAAGTTGAGATGCAGTTGAGTATTGAGTAGATTTTACAAGGAGCTGAGAGCTGCAGGGGAAGAGAAGTTTAGTGCTGCTTATGCCAAGTCACCTTGCATTGTTAATAGCACAACAGGTTATGTACTTACTTTTGATGCAGAAGGTTGTTGGTTCTACTCCCACAATGGGTGGATGCTGCTATACTGAAAAAGTTAAGATACTAACGAGGAGCCTGTTATCAGTTTGCCATCCATTTCCTATTGCAATATTACTAGCTTATCATACTTCTTCAGAGAGTGTGCATATTTACTGATAATGGTGGACTGTAGAATTGTGCATATTTACTGATAATGGTGGACTGTAGAATTGTGCATATTACTGATAATGGTGGACTGTAGAAGTTTGAGTAGACTTTTATGATGGAATTGTTCTGAACTGGGCAGTTTTGTCAGTATGGGTGCATGCATTTTGTTTCATTGTTTACTGGAAAGATGTTCTGAATTGGGCAGTTTTGTCATTATTGGTGCATGCGTTTTGATAGTTTACTGGAAAAATGTTCAAAACAATAGGAAGGTGTATCAAAGAGCACATGTATGTTTCATATGCAAGGGGCCTATGATTTGAAAACAGCCCAGAATTAATCTTTATCTGCCACTGGTAAAATGTATTTTCTTTGAATGTGGGTTTCAATGCTGTTTCAATGAATGTGAGTTTCAAGGGCAGAGAAGTTTTAATGCTAAGTTTGTTTAGCAGATGTCTTAGTGTTTGTGCTGTAAAATGCAAAATAAAACTTTCAAATGAAGTCCAAATCATCATAGAAGTAAATCAGTATGCACATTAGTGTTTATGGTAAATGGAGCGAAATAGCCAAGTAATGGATCATTGGAATGGCTGCAGAGGGAGGCTCCATTCGACTATGATTTTGTGAGGGGGGAAGGGCGGCAAACTTAAAGACAGCCCCAGCTGAACTATACCTCCCAACTGTCCAGATTTTCAAAGAATGAATAGATTTTTGCTTCTTATTTTTGGTTTGTTCCTCATAAAATTTGTGGTTTTCTGGCAAATCATTTAGGAATTAAGTCACTAAATAATGACACACTGAGTTTCAGACTTCATAACCTTCAGAAAAATGCATGCTAAAGTAAGACATGTTGTTCTATCAATTGTCTCAGTTTATACAAGAGCAATTTTTAGTAGTGTTTATATGTTCCCCCAATATATTTGGCCTTTTCCAGATTTATTGCATTAACAGGTTGAGAGGTACATGCAAATAAATTGCTTTATAGAATTAGGCATAGCCAAACCTCTCAACTGTCCCTGATTTTGGCTCAAAATGTTGCTCTTCCCCCTAATAATCCCTCCGCAAAATAGCAATTTTGGAAGAAAACATGGAGGGTTTACAATTAAGAAATGACTGTAATAATCAGAGTTATAGATTACTTTTATTTCAGAAATGCATGTAGATTCTTTTATTTTGTCAGCTGCTCAAGTTAGCAGTACTAATATTAAAGTGTCCCTTCTTTGACAGGTTCCCAGCTGTATTGTGTGGCTATTTTATATTTTTACATCGCATTTTGGTTAATTTTTCATAAAATTGTGGGGTTTTTTTTGGCAAATTAGTGACAAATCATTAAAGACTGAAGTTAGAAAATAATGACAGACATTTGAGTTTCAGATTTCATACCATTCAGAAAATTCATACTAATGCAAGACCTATTCTATTATCTTTCTAAGTTTATAAGAGCAATATTTAAAAATTTTCCTTATTTTTGGGCCTTTGTCTCACTTCTTTGTATGACTTTGTCCAGATTTCTTGCTCTGAGGTTGAGAGGTATGACAAATGTGTCAGGGCCATCACAGTCAGCCAGAGACATTTCAAATTGTGACATACTTGTTGCACCCCACTCCCCCATGTAGTGACTCTGGATGTGTCGAAGCAAGGCAAGGAGTAGTTATGCAGTGTAAATGTGCAGAGTACCCCCCCCCATCCAAGGTAGACACAAGTACTAGAGTGGCTTTTCATCTGTCCTTGATTTTTGCAGAATGGTCTGGTTTCTGTCATATTTTTTGTACTGTTGATTTATGCTTGTTACTCAAAGTGCCTGTTGCTCTGTGTTTAAGTAGCAATACTTTAATGACCATCAGGTAAGCTTGGCAGAGATCGTAAGATGCAAGTAAGCTTTAATAAGCATACTGTTAAAGAATTGTCAACATTGAAAGCCTTTCTGTTGTTGCCATGTAGAGAATACTTAACTAGATAATGTATAAGCCTTGGGTATTGAAATGCATATGACAGTATTTGTAATAAAGGACAGGATTACATTATTTTAAGAAGCTCATTACACTTGGAGACTTCCAGTCATCTCTGCAGGCTTTACCCATAAACTAAACAGAATGCCAATCATGTGGTTCATAACCTGTACAGTAATCCTTTTAAGCAATGTATCTTGAGCTTATTTCTTGTTTGCTTTTCATTTTTTACTTTGATCATGTTTTCCCCATGAAACAAGTAGATAGTTGTCAGGCAGCAGGTCTTTTTTTGGATAAGAAACATTTTTACAAGTGGGGGCATCAGAGATTTCTACTTTCAGCATGTTACTTGGTACTTTAATAAAGCTGAATATAAATTATAATTAGAACTGCAGTGCAAGAAGTGGTTTGAGTTGAGTGCTGCTTGTTTTTCTTATACTTGATTTTGACTGGCATTCCATTAAAGTATTTAAAAAGTAATTTATTTTTTCATGCCTCACAACCTTTTTGTTTCCATCTAGATATTAAGTAAGCTGTCATGCAGCCAATGCATTGACATATTTTTATTCTTCTATACTTCATTTTGTCTTGATTGGACTCTCATAATGACGGTTTGGCACCCAGGGCAGTGTACTTAGTTAGTTTTTGTGGTTTTGAGTATAGCTCCTCCTCTTTCTAGTTGGCCACACCCCTTCCCATTGACCCCACCCATTCAGCTGTCTCCTGCAGCCCCCCCTTTGATTTGAAGTCACCAGCCGCCACTGATTAATTCACATTTACTTATTCTATTAATATCTCAAGTTAATAGTACTAATATTTTAAAAGTGTCCCCGGTTGTTCCTAATTATTTCTGGATTTATCGCTGATTCCGTTGAAATGTGTCCCTGATTGGTTCAATGCTATGTGTGGAGGACTACCATTCATACTGCTGAACAACTTGCTAACAGTTTTACTTGGTATCCCACAATTCCACAGGAGTGGTCAGGGTTACATAATTATGCATGCAAATTTTGTGTTAATCAACATCCAAATTTTTAGCCAGTTGTACCTACTTTTCATGGGCCTTTGTCCAGATTTTTGATGTTTCCAGGTAGAGAGGTATTATGCCAAAAAAATGGCCAGCACATCTTTTTATATCCCATCTAGTTCCACATAGAGCCCTTAACCCCCCATATCCTTTTTGCTGCTGGTTCATTTTGGACTTCTTCCTGTGTATTTGGTACCAACTTGCTCCTCCCCAATGCCTTTAGCTTCACCGCCTCGGCTGGATTATTGCAGTTTATACACATTGCTGCACTAACTCTGAGCTTCTAAAAGCCAGCAACTATGATACCATGAATACTCAAGCTGTATATGGAATTATATCTCTTCTCAACTCCACCATAACAGCATGAAGACCATTGGATAAACCTTTTTTTCTGTTACAAGTATTCTATTGACATAATAAAAGTATCTTAGATTATGAAAGAATATGTTAACATATTTATGATGTCAATCATTAATATGATAAACTATGATACACTAGTATGATACACTATACAATACACTAGTAGAATGTAATTTTTCTGCTAGCTGTATTAGAAAGTAAAATATCTACACACAGATGGGGCTATAACATGCATATTCAGCCATTTGAAGAGATCACAAGGATAAGACTTTAAAATTATCACATGAAAGGGTTGGTAAGCGTCTCAGAGCCCAGAGGAAACATACTTAAATGACATTTTTGAATGGTTGATATTAACCCGATCAGCAACATTGCTACTTGGTTATTTACTTGTATTTTGTGTATGTATGTGTGTGTGAGTTTATATTTCTTTATGGTCTTCTGAAGTTATTCAGGAGGCCACTTTTACTCTTCTGGTTCCATTGCTTTTGCTTATAACATAGTTTTTCAAATAATATTTATCTTTAATATTATAAATCGACTGTTAAACTAAGTAAAAATTATAAAATGAATACTGTTGATCTATAAAATGACAGAGTGGCTGTTTTTATGCCTCTGTCTATACAGTTTGCATGTCCTCCCTAAAATTTACATGGGTTCTTGTGGGGCGAATAATTGTGTTTAAGTGAATCAGTGACACTTATACTGCCAGTTGTGTGAATGTGTGAGTGCCCTGTGATGGACTGGAGTCTTGTTTGGAACCATTTCATACTTTATTCCACTACTTGCTAGGATTGGCTCCAGCTCCATGTTACCATAAACTAGATAAAGGAACTATTGAAAATGAATGGGTGGTGATGGGTGGATACTAAATATTTGCTTCTATCATTTGTTGTGTGACTAATACAAAAAATGCTGTGATTAAAACAAGAAGATAGTTCTTCTAAAATAATACTGTAGGTGCAGGCCACTAGTATATGTTTAATATTTATTCACTATTTTAAATTTACAGTTACCTTAAAAGTTGTTACATGTTATTTGTATCCATTTGTACAAATGTTAGTATACTATTGCCATCACAAATCTCACTGAAATATTACATTAGGTATAGATGTCATGGTGCAAAATGAAAAGGTATGCTTAACTGCAAATGTCAAAGGCAGAAAAATGTAGAGCTTATCCTACATGCTTAGTGCAAGACCATAATCTGACAACTTCTTTGGGGGAAAATGATAATATATAGGTTCATAGGTTCATAGGTAAGTACTAGGCTATCTGCCCAAGGGCATTTATAAGCCTAGCCAGAATGTGTTGGCTTTCGCCACCCCCTTAGATTAATTCCCTGTGCCTCTGCCCAGCAGAGCCATTAGTTCCCTGCACCTCTGTCCAGCAGAGCCACTGCAGTGATCCCTGGGGTAATTTTTCTGTCTCCCATCCACCCATCAAGGTTTCTCTTGAAGAGTTTTAGTGAGTGGCTTTGCCTGATGTATATTAGAATCCTGTTCCAAAGCATGGGGAGTCTCTGGGACAGGAATCTATCCCTCCAGCATGTCCTATTTATCATTGTGGTGAGGTTTATATCTCCAGAGCATGTGGCTCTCCAGGATTTGTTTTTTTTTAGGTGGAGCATGTCCATCAATTCAGGTTTGGACATGGGCTTGTATGTCAGGTAGAGATCGCCTCTGAGTAAGTGGTATGCAACTGAGTACAGCTGGATTTTCTTGAGTTGGGCTACATAGGACATCTGTTTGAGGCCAGTAATCCTCTTGGTGAGGTACTTTTGTGGTCTTTCCAGCTGTTGCAGGTGTCTTGTAAGGTACATCCCAAATGGGGCATTGTATTCTATGATGGGTCTAATGAGTGATGAGTAGAAAGGCACAATAACCGCTTTTGTTCTAGATGCGAACCCTTTTGTAATTAGGTGGGCCACATAGAAGGATTTTCTAACCACCTTGGAAATATGATTATCAAAGGAGAGATTACTATCTACTTGGGTCCCCAGATCCCTTATTACATTTTCTGTATTTAGGGGACTACCACCTACGTGGTAGTTCAAGGGTACTTTGTTTTTTCTAAAGGGGATGACTGTGCACTTTTTGGCATTTAGCTTGAGGCCATGATTTTGACACCAGGTATCCATCTCAGTGAGACCCTTCTGGAGGGTGTCTGTATCAGCCAGAGAATCAATTATGGCCCCTAGTTTGCAGTTGTCTGTGAAATTGGTCAGCCATAGTCCTCCTGTGCTTGCCTGTACCTCTGAGAAGTATATACCAAACAGGAGGGGTCCTAGGACTGAGCCCTGGGGGATGGCACTTGTAACCAGTTTAGAGTCGGACCTAGAGCCTGCAACTTTCACACTGTGGGTTCTATCCGTGAGCCAGTTGGCAACCCATCTCGTGACGTAGGGGTTTACGTTCAAGCTGGTGAGCTTCTCTATAATACCAAAATGGGGGAATGGTGTCAAAAGTCTTTGTGAGGTCTAGGTAGGCTGTGTGGACCTCCTTCCCATCATCTAATGCCTTGGTAACTATCTCAAAGATGTCCACCAGGTTTAGGAGGCATGATCTGCCCTTAACAAAACCAAACTGGGTAGGGTCCAAGGTTTGGAGGTTCCCAATGTCTCTGTTAATGAGTTCCATGATGATGCGCTCCATAGCCTTACAGACCAGGCTAGTCAGGCTTATAGGGTGACAGTTCCCGGGGTCCGTTGTGGCTCCACCTTTGTGGAGTGGGATAACTGTTGCTGTGCACCAATCTGTGGGTATGTAGCCTGTAGAGAGGCTGAATTTGAACAGTGTGTTAAGGTGGGGGGGTTAATTTATTTTGGAGCTCTTTAAGACACAGCCTGGGACACCGTCCGTTCCCATTGAAGCTGTGTTTCTGGCTTTGGAAAGGGCTGTTTTAACCTGTGTGTCGGTGATT
This sequence comes from Protopterus annectens, assembly GCF_019279795.1. Lineage (NCBI taxonomy): Eukaryota > Metazoa > Chordata > Ceratodontiformes > Protopteridae > Protopterus > Protopterus annectens. Next base: position 695,101,440 of record NC_056743.1, read on the forward strand.
GACGGGGCCCTACATTCTTCTGGTATGGTTATGGGCCCTTTAGGGGGTGAGAGGGGGGTGAAGTTTGCACTAAACCTTTCTGCCAGAATGTTGGCAATATCAGTCAGTTCAGTGTATTTTGTGCCATTCTGCACTAACTCAGAGCAGATCTGAGAGCTTCCACTTAGGTTCTTGACATAGCTAAAGAACATTTTGTGGTTATCTTTGGAGTCCTTGGCAATTTTTCTTTCGAAGCTAACTTTGGATGATTTAATGAGAGATCGTAGTTTCTTACTGATACTGATCAGGGATGTCTTTCCTTCTTGGGATTTTACTATTTTCTGTACTAGTTTCCTCCATCTATTGTATAGCTTGTTTATAGCAGGGGTCCACTAGACTGGTTTCCTTTTCTTGGAGGAGTGAGTCTTGGTTTTAATTGGGATAGCACGATCCATGCATTCCTGCAGATGCTCATAAGAGTACCTTTGTAAAGGTTTCAGCAGCTTGGACAGCATTGTCCTTTAGCATGGGGGCTGTAAACCTTTCCACCTCATTACATCCGAGTGACGTCTCCAGGTGCATCTGCAATTACCTCCTACTGCACCTCTAGGCGTCAAATATTGCTTGTTCATATTTGCATTAATAATTCCAAAACAATGCTGTATACAAGGTATCAGAATATTTTATCTTGAAGCATACATGATGGCAAACAGTTGTATTGATATTTGACCTATGTCAATGAGTATTTGTTAGACCTGTAAGGTGATAACTTCATTTTTTAAAGGCTTAAGCCACGCCCACTGGGAGTTAAAGGTACACACTCAAAAGAGCTGTACTAATGTGAAGTTTGCTTTTGAAAAGTTTTTCACGGTGGTTTCCTTGATTGGGGGTGGGAGCAGTATGTGGATATCCAGAGTGATTAGTCTATGGTCTGATCTAACCAGCAAGGGGTTGACCTCTGGTGTGGAACACTGGTCGCCCATGTTGGTGATGACCAGGTCCAATATGTTGTTCCCTCTGGTGAGGGTGTTGACCAGTTAATCCAGGGCATTTGAGTTTATAAATTCTAGGAAGCATTGGGCAAGGAAGTTAGTACTTGAGTAGTTCTCCCAGTTTATGTTTAGGTAATTGAAATCACCCAGTATTAGGGTGTTTGGTAGGACCTTCATATTTCCCAGTGTCTCCAGAAATGCGGAATGGAGGTCCTGGGTCATGGTGGGTGATCTGTAGCACTCTACAATTTGGATTGCAGTTTTGCCCATTGTTAGTTGCACATGGATGATCTCTGATGCATTGTGCTGCGCCACTAACCTGGAGGTGTGGGTATCCTTGATGAATATGGATACACCCCCACCTTTTGTGTTTCGGTCCTGGTTCTGTGGCCGAAAGGTATGGTATGAGTTATAGCCTGGTAGTGCTGGGGTGCTCTCAGGAGCCTTAAACCAGGTTTCTGTTACTGCACAGATGTCAATGTTCTCCATACTGAGGAGTGCCTTGAGTGCATGCATTTTGAGGTTTAGACTTCTGGCGATGAGTAGCATTACCCTCAGTTTTTGGTTACTTGTGCTATTTATGGTTGTGGGTTTGTCTTTTGAGCCTAGCCTAAAAAAGGCACTATGGGGGCAGCAAGAGCCTTGGCCAGTATTTGAAAGCCTAAGGGTGACAGGTGCAAGCCATGTCTTGCAAGCAACATGGCTTGTCGAGCATGTCATCCCAGGTGGACAGATACTGGATCCCCTTTGAATGACACCAGAAACTTAGCCAATTGTTGAAATTGATCATTTTTTCTTTATACTGTGGCATCATTCTTGGTTTGGGCAGGATGTTACTCACGGTCAGGGTCATACCGGCCTGGGCTACATGATCAGAGAGCTCTTCCATGTCTCTTTTCATGTAGTCCAGGGAGGTACATCTCAGGTCATTCACACCAACATGAACAATGACAGAGTCATATTTGTACTTGTTCTGGAGTGACCTGAGTGCTTGTGTTATGTGGCGGATCCTGGTGCCCGACAGGCAGCTAACTGTAACCTTCTCCTTGTCCAGCCTAGTTAGTGGACATGAGTGTGCCTGACTATAGAGTCACTATATGTGTATAACTTTAAGAAATTTAGGGTCAATAGCATGTGTCAAAGTTTGGTTAGCCTACCTTTCTTTAAGTGACAACTAGATGAAACCTCAACCAGATAAAACAAACCAGGCAAAGATACACCTCACTGAAACTTGTAAAAACAAACATTTTTATAGTCAAAGATCATGCAGAAAAGGGAAGAGAACCCACACAGTGAAACAATGTCAGCAAGCAACTAGAACCTGCAGTGATGCGATGTGTGAAACAGTGCCTGGGGGGTCGAATATTATAGGAAATAAACTGCTGAGTTTAAACCTCATACTGTTTTAATTTAATAAAGTGTAGGTTAGAGTCAGAGTTTAGAATGTTCATCACAAGGCCAGGTATTCTGCCTCATTATCTAAATGCTGAAAGAGCTGAAATGTGGGAAAATATATGGGATTAAGAAAAATACTAAATGAGTTAACAGTATGGTTATTTTTGTGAAGCCAAATAACATTCATATTTGTATAGATCAGCAAGGTTTTACTACATTAAGAAACAGAATCCTAAAACCTATATCCTACAAAGAAATTGTTGACAAGATAAAAGAAAGTAAATCTAACAAAGCTCCAGGGATAGATGGTATAATTACAGAAATTTACAAACTCTTCCCTTTAGCAGTAATCTCCCTTTTTCATAAAACTTTGTTAGAAGTCCAGCCAGAAGCAAAAATACCACCCTCATAGAAATATTCTCTGATAACACCAATCCCAAAAGATAATAAACCATCAAACCTTTGCACTTCATACAGACCTATATCATTACTGAATAATGATTACAAAATATTCATGTCAATCCTAGCTAACAGAATGAAAATCCCACTTTCAAAGACCATTAATAATGATCAAACTGTATTTTTATATAACAGGCACATACATGATAATATTAAAAGGATACTTACTCTTATAGATTATGTGAATAAAGAAGATAGAGAAACACTTGTAACTGGATTAGACATAGAAAAAGCCTTTGATTCCCTCAACTGGGAATATCTATTTAAAACTTTAGCATTATTTGAATTTCCTCCTTCCTTCATCTTATTACTAAAAACATATATATTAATAACAGCCTATATTAAATTAGGTCCTTTCACCTCAGAATCTATCCATATAACAAAAGGTACTAAACAAGGATGCCCCCTTTCTCCTATTTTATTTGATTTGGCTATATAAATACTTGCAGAAATAATATGCAATAATCCAAGAATAAAAGGAATACAAGTCTATGACCAGTACATATCTAAAATAATGCTTTTTGCTGATGATATTTTATTAACCCTATCAAATTCCAGAGAGTCATTAGGAGAGCTAGAAGAAGTAATGGAGAAATTGTATAAGATTTCAGGTCTACACTTTAATAGATCAAAATCAAAATTTCTATTTTAAAATAAGAAAAAAGAACTACAAGTTACTAATAAATCCATCACATGAAAACAAGAACTTACGCTAAATTATTTAGGAATAGTGTTATGCAAAAATATAAGTGAAACAATATTAATAAATTATAAAAACATTATTGAAGCAATAAAAATATATGTAGAAAAGTGGAACAAAATTATATTAACTTTTGAAGACAGATTGCAATTAATAAAAATGGCCTTATTGCCAAAATACTATATGTAGCATTAGCAATGCAGTTAATTCCTGAAAGATGCATTCTTAAAGAAATAAACTCATGTTTAATAAAATTTTTATGGTATCCAAAAAGAATAGAGTAGCTCTAACTCATCACATTAGACCCTGGAAACAAGGAGGATTGAACTTCCCAGAAATAGAAACCTATATAAAAGCATATGTGCTTAAAACTACAATAGACTGGATAAACACAAATTATTTTGCCAACTGGAAAGAATTGACAATGGCTATATTAACAAATGAATTTAATCTATTAACAACATTTTAATAGTAGACAAATCAAACAAACCCTGGTACATACTATGCATACGTATACAATATAATATAACAAAACCTTCTAAAACAACATTAATGGGGGTGTGGCCAAGATGTCAGAGAGATAACAGCACTTTTTTGATGCTCTGCTTAATAGAAATTTCTCTGACAGGAAATTTTCTTAATATTATTTTAAAGACATCTAAGTTTTCTTTCACCTATATATTTAGATACAGTGGATTATTTTTTCTACAAATATTTCAGTTTTGGTGAATAGAAAGTGAATTACATCCTGTCAGAAGTACAGCAGCTGAATATAACAGACTCTCTCAGCCATGAGTCATTCAAAAGCCTCTCTCCAGGAAACTTCCATGAAGAAAGAATTACAAACAATAATATCCAGTATTCAAGATCTTTCCATGAAAATGGACAATTTAGAAAAAATGATGGAAAACATGAAGAAAGAAAATAGAAAGCAGATTGAAAAATTCAAGGAGATAATTACAAGACACACAGATCAGATAACAGAAATTGAAGAATCTCTTAATGAAATAGATGGAAGACAGCATGAAAATGATAGCCAGATTGACTTCTTACTAAAGCAAAACACCACACTTTCAGATAAAGTGGAGGACTTAGAATCAAGGTCACGAAGAAATAATATTAGAATATACGGCATACCTGAAAAAATGGAAGGAAATAATACAATACAGTTATTGAATGACTGGTTGCCTAAGACACTAAACCTACCTGAATCTCTCTCTTTTGGGATAGAGAGAGCTCACAGGTCATTGACAAATATGTCTGTGTCAAAAAATCCAAATGCTTCAAGATCCATTATTGTAAAATTTTTATCATCTCAAGACAAGGACTTAATCCTGAGAACAGCGTGGGCAGGTAATCCTATACAAATTAATGGTCGAAACATAAGATTTGACAATGACTATACCTCTACTATAATAACTAAAAGAAAAGCCTGCATTCCTCTCATTAAAAATCTGAAGAAAGCTGAAATTAAAGCACAAGTCATTTTTCCTGCCAGAATTAAAATACATCTATCTGAAGGAATAAAAATATTTAATAATCTTGATGACGCCTCTGAATATGTGAAAAAGAATAAGATTTTGGAAAATACTGAAGATATGGACATCTCATTACCTAGTTTAAAAAGGCAGGCAACAAATGGAAAAATGTTATCGATTGATAAAATAAGCAAGAAGCTTAAGGGTAAATAATACAAATGAAGCTCTTCCACAATCCCTTCAAATCCCAAAATGTTCATGCTATAAATCACCTACTTCGGGGAAAAACATACATGTTAAGGTAAAAATCATTTAATATTTATTAAGTATGCTTATTTATTTATTTATTTTTTAATTTATTTGCTATTTAAAAGCTTTTAATACAAATACGCTAGAATGTTAAACATAGATGTTAAAATTCTAAATCTTCCCTTGACAGAGTGTATTATTAGTTGACAACTACATAGGGGCAATGTAGCAATACCATAGAAATATTGGTTAAAACAAGAACCCCCTTAATACCAGATACTTTATGTGTATTAGATTTCGATGATATAGATCACTACGATAAGTGAAATGAAGGCTCCCCATCTCAGTGCAATTAAATGAAAGTGTAGTCCCTTTCTGCATCAGCGGGCTTTCTCTCCTGTTAAATGTCATGTTATGCTTGGGTCCTTTTAGAGCTAACGGATATAACTTAATGTGACTTGTACTAAATAGTTTAAAGGTATTGGAAATTGTTCTTTATCATAATAAGAAAAGATTGTTTTCTTTCTAAGAATCTGTCATGACGTATAAAAATGCATTCTCATACACTTGAGAGGTTTGTGTCTTTATTAAATGTGGTTTGTGGGTCCATCTGCTGATGGAGAGGGAAAAGGAGAGGTATTTTCTGATGAAAGCTGGTGGAGTGTGTGTTGCAGGGACAAGAGGGTTTGTGTGTTTTGATATCGGATACATTGGCCAGTAAAATTGATATTTACTAAGAATTTTATATCTATGTAAAACGGGGCAAAGTTGTTTTTTTTTTTTTGTACTTCATATACATGCTTTTTGAGTAACATATTCTGTTTTTCTTTTCTCTCACAAAATGCACATCACGAGTATCTCATGAACAGTTATCATAGCTTGCTGCAGATTCCCTAGTGCGAGCTTTTAACCGCCAAAATTCAAATGTTAAAGGAGAAGGAAAGGGAAAAAAAAAGAAGGCTGTTGCCTCGAGACTTCTTGGAGAGATCTTCTTTGTAATACAAGAGACTTATGCATGTACTCTCTCAAAGTCTTTTTGTCATATGAACTTTGGTTACGTTTTCACGTTACCAGAAATCTTCACATGAAAAAAAAAGAAAAAGAAAATGGAACAACTGAATGCTTTATCACATACCAAGAGCGATAAAGAAAAATATATAAAAAACATAGACATATATAAAGGTTCTTTTTACTAAACCAATGTTGATGCCTATGTTGTTCCCTTCATAATAAGTTTTCTTTTTTTTTAAACAAGTTTATTGTTTTTAACATACAAAATAAATATCATAACAATCTTATACAAGCAATTAAAATGTAAATAATTATAACATTTAATAAAACAACCAAAATATTTACAGAGACATCTACTACAAATCAAATCAATTGATTAAACTGTAATGTCTTACTAATGAAACTAAGATTTTTTTAACAGGTTTTGTAAAGTATCCCATATAGTATAGTAAGACGTTTTTCTAGTAGTTCTTGACTTTATTGTCATTAATTCCATATGACACACTACTGTCATAACATTTTTAAATTCATTAAATGAAGGAGGAGTATCTGAAATCCAGTTTTTGGTTATTATTTTTCTAGCCACTGCTAGAATAGACCATAACAAGGGAAGTTTAACTTTTTTAACACATTTAGGAACAGGAGTGTTAAATAATATAAGTGATTTTGAGACAATGAAATTATCTGTGAAAAGAGCCTGCAAAAAAATCATTGATTAACATCCAATATTCCTTCAATTCATAATAAGTTTTCTGATGACATGTTTTACAAAGTAGTTTACACTTGATCATTAGTTGGCAGCTGTAGCTAGCAGATACAGTGAAAACATAGACTAGGTCATCTGATCCTTTTTGGTTAAGCAGAGCAGAAAGCAGCATATGCAATGGTTATAAAGTCACTAAAATACATTATCTATTGGGGGTTAATGTGTTCTTATTATTTTTAAAGTAGATTTTTGGCAGCTATGCATTTTCTGTGCTTTCATCTTGATATCTTCGTCCCCAATTTTATTGATTATATGAGTTGTTGGTTGATGGCAATACTGCTGGATTGGGGAAGCCACAGCTGCAGACAGACCATTACAATAAATAATAATTATGTTATAAAAGTGTGAAATAATATATTGGGGCAGGAAAAATTTCGGATCCAAATAAAAGGAGACAGTTCTGCTTAGAGAACGATCTTAGTTGCCACGGAAGTGATGCTTTTGCCTCACTAGTCAGTGATAGTAGTAGAAGACTGTTAGGAGGGGCGGTGCAAAGTGGGGATGGTTACTCTTGACTTATAGTTTCTGCTTTCATCAGGATATGAGGACAGTTTTTATTTCCAAAGGTAGACTTTACTTTTTAACTGCTTTTCCAATTAATAGTTTGCATTATGTTGGATTTATAGTGAATGGTGAAATTGTGATCTATTTAATCCACCTCCAGCTACATAAGTGCATACTACAATATGACATTTTCACTAATATTCATAAAATATTGAATGTTTTACTGTCTGTAGACTACATTTTCTAGCAACAGATATATTGCATGTTAACCACTGCCACTCTAACTGAAAAAATTTTGGGAACATCTGTTAATGTATTTTGTTAAAAAGGACAACTTAAGGGAACACATTATTACTATAACATCTAAAACTGAAGTGTCCTTGAAGGTTAAAAGCTGTGACTTCATTATATGATATTTTTATCAAAATCAAGCTACACTACATAGTTTCTTCAGACTCATATCTTTGGAAAGAAAAGCTAATGTTTTTGATGATTACACAGATCTATATACCTGCATAGATATTTGTGCAACTAAAATATTATCTACTCATGTAAAAAAATCTCATTAGTACCTCTTTATTTTAAATATCTTTAATACCTTAAGAAATTATTTAAGGTTAATCTGATATGTTTTTTTAAGGGGAAGGAAAAACTGGTGATTTTAAATCTTATATAAAAGGAAAATAAGCCTATAGGCTATATAATAATATGCTGATTATATAGTAAATATTAACACTGTTGTGATTTCACAGATAAGTTCATACAGGAATGGTTTGTTACATGATCATTTTTTTTTTATTTTTATACATAAACTTCTTTACTGAATTCCTAGATAAGTAGGTTTTGATCTAATGTAGTATACTAGATTAAGATCTGTATTAGTATAGAATAGACATAAATGAATATGATATACTATGTCATGATACAAGTTTAAAGACACTGTTCTTAAAAATTTTGAAAATTACATTATTCATGGTAATAGATGTTTTTCCACAATATCTCCTACATAGTAATACCTATTCATCCTGGAGAATTAATAGGTTGCAGTTTGTTGATTCAATAAAATATTAGGTAGTAGCATTAGAGAATGATAGTCTTGAGCACTAAGGATGATAGAGGGTGGTATTGATGACTTCTTCATCAATCCAGGAACTAGATGTTCCATGGTTAGTTTTGTATATAGTTATATTTTCATCTTCTCTGAACATTACTTGTTAATTAAGTCCAGAATAGTATTTATCCATCAAAAATTTAAAGTAATCAATGTCAGGGTTTAAATGTCTGTCTCTGAATGCAAATGGTCTTAATAACCCTACTAAAAGAGGAAGGTTACTCAAATACCTAGCATCTAATAAAGCTGGCATTATATTTTTGCAAGAAACACACATTATTCAGAAAGATCTAGAAAAAAATGCTTTTAAAGGTTATAGTATTCTAGCTGAATCTCATTTCCAAACAAAGAGAAGAGGAACTATGATTTTGTGGAAAAATACATTACCAATACCTAAAATAATTAACAGTATCTCTGATAAAAATGGTATGTTGTGTCTAGAAGTATTGGAATTGAATAAGAAATATTTACTTTAGCAAATATGTACTGGCTACCTGGTATTGGTGCTAAATCTGCAAACAAATATTTGGAAATAATAACAGCAAATTCTAAAGAGATACCATTTTGGCAGCTGATTTTAATTGTATTCTATCATCTAAAGATACCATTAATGTCAGCAATATTAAGATACCTGCATCAACCAAAAAATTGATAGATTTTGTCTCATTATATAACCTAAAAGACATATACATGATCAAAGAACAGAAGTCTCTCAATTTTACTCACTTTTCTTATAGATATGGTACACGGACGACTATTGATAAAGTGTTTATACCTGCAACCTATTATCTAAGACTCAAGATGTAGTGATTACTTCATGCCCTCTGTCAGACCACAATGCCATACTATTTAAAATTAAAATTCCAAATGATCTTATTCATTGGCAGAGAATACCAGCCTATATTATTAAGATAAAAGGATTCAAAGAATGGTTTATAAATGAAGTAAACTATTATATTGAACTTAATAATAATAATAACACAAATAAAGTGTTTATTTGGGACTCTTTAAAATCTTATATATATGGGAAAATAAAAACCTGGTATTTACATAAAAGGAAAGAATGGGACAAAGAATTATTAAATCTACAATTGAAAATTGACACTTCAAAAAAGAACTTACACCCCAAAGAATTGGGCTCGAATCTGGAATTAAAACAACTAAATCTCGAATATTTAGAAATTCTTAGTCATAAAGTAGCAACTAATTTAGAGAGGTTAAAATTACGATCTTATTTATCTAATCCAAAGCATATGCATAGATTAGCAGCCAAAACAAAAAGTTTTCACAAGAGTAAACACATAATTGAAATATTAGACACATCTAAACACAATTCAAAACCTTCTTCAGATCTAAAAGATATTTTAGAGATTTTTCCGTTCATATCATGAAACAATGAATAAAGCAAACTTAAGCTTTACTAATAATAGTTCGAAAATAGAATTTCTAAAAAACAATATAAATAATAAACTTTCTAAAGAACAAAATAATAGATTACTTAAATCAATATCATTAATAGAAGTTAAAGAAAGAATAAAAAATCTTAAAAATAATAAAGCCCCTGGTCTTGATGGCATAATAGGTGAATTATATAAAATTTTCCCTGATTCCGCTTTGAAGATATTAATGAAAGCACTTGAGGAAGTTCGAATAAGTGACAAACTTTGTCCTTCTTGGAAATATTCGCTAATTTCTCCCATTCTAAAGCAAGATAAGGACTCCAAATTTGTTTCATCATATCGTCCTATTTCCCTATTAAATATAGATTATAAAATATTTACGTCTATTTTAGCAAACAAATTAAATCAAATGATGCTGACTTTAATAAACAGTGATCAAACAGGTTTTATACTGAACAGAAAAGTTCAAGATAATACTATTAGACTTTTAACTTTAATAGATTTTGCAAATAAAAAAAAAAAAAGAATTATCACTCATCAGTCTAGATCTAGATAAAGCATTTGATTCTATTAATTGGGCATACTTATTTATGGTATTAAAAGAATATCATTTCTCCTTGGAAATCTTAAACTTGTTAAAAAAAATTATATAAAGGTTCTATAGCGTATATTAAAATTGGCGCTTTTTAATCTGGCCCACTTCAAATTCTAAAAGGCACTAGACAAGGTTGCCCTTTATCTCCACTTCTATTTGCATTAGCAATAGAACCATTTGCTAATTTTATAAGAAACAATATAAACATAAAAAGTTTTGATGTTAATGAGAACTATTCTTCTAAAATGTTGCTCTTTGCAGATGATATCTTATTAACTATTGGAAATATTGATTCATCTATTAACCACATTATCAGATCATTAAAACTCTTTGAGGAAATCTCAAACCTTAGATTTAACCAAAACAAAACAGAAACTATTCTCATCAATAAAAAATTGAATAACACTCTATCTAATTACAATAACTTTAACTAGACCAATGATAAATTGAAATATCTAGGGGTTCATATTCTGTCTAAATGGAAGGACACTATAAATATAAATTATAAAATTTTATTAAATAAAATCACAGAATACATTAATAAATGGAAGAAAATGTTCTTTACTATAGAAGAAAGATTATCTCTGATAAAAATGATTCTATTACCAAAAAATATTTTTTATCTTCAAACATTATTGGCTCCTACTTCTAGAAAACAACTTAAACACATAAACACTATACTAATTAAATTCCTATGGTATCCTCAAAAAACAAGGATTAAATATGATTGGCACTATAAAAACTGGATTGAAGGAGGGGTTGCTTTTCCAAATTTTGAGCTTTATGCTGATGCCATTATTCTTAATATAACAAGTCTGTGGTTAAGTTCAAAATATTCAAATTGGAAAAAATTTACACAAAACAATACTATTAAGTAATTTTGACAAGTTTTTCAAAAACATATATTGTTCTGAAAATATTAAGCTATTTATAGTTATTAAAGAATTCTTCTTCAACGATGAGCAGGAAAAATCACATCTTATTCATATAATTAAATATATCTTGCAACATTTTAAAAAAGTAATGAATAAGAACCTTTTGAACAACAATTTGTCCATTCTGTTTCCAATAATCTTAACCAAGGGATGCTTTGATTCCTTTAACATGATGAAAATAAAAACTATGGAAGAAAATGGGTTATTATTTTGGCATCAGTTTTTATGAACTAATAATATTCATGATACTACCTACCTTTTAGCCAGGTATAATATCTACCAAAATAACTGGTTAAATATTCAAATCTTCAGAGAATTTATTTTAACGGAATTTAAAAGACATCATTTTCCTGCTATAACAGACCTCCCCAAAAAATTATCCATCCTCTTTGACCTCACCAATATAGGCTATAATAATGGTATCTCATTGTCAGGATTTTACAACATTCTTAGATCAGATCTAATAATATTAGACGACAATTTATGGAAATATATCAACAATTTCAATAACTCCCAAATACATATAAATGATAAAACTTTAATTCTCAGATCTGTTTACCATACCTCTTCTTCCACATATTGGAAAATTTTTACATGGAAATTCATTCATAGAAGTTTTATTACACCAAAAAAGCCTCTAGAATAAGCAAGAAAGATTTTAATAGATGTTGGAGATGCAAGGAGCTAATAGATGCTGACTGGGCACATATGTTTTTAGAATGCAGAACAATAACCACATTTTGGATGGAGTTTAAAAATTTTATTAAAGCTTTGTGGTCAGACAGATGTGAGATCTCTGATTCTATGATACTTTTTAATGCACCAATGCCAAGGTATGTTCCACTGAATCAAATAAACCTCCTTTGGACTCTACTTGCTATAGCAAGAAAAACCATTACTAGAAATTGGAAATGTAAAAATAACCTCTCATTTAAAGAATTTATATCTTTTACTAAGATTATTTGTAGTAGGGAATTACAATCAGCTATGTTACACTCCTCAAACATGACTCATAAACGAATTGCCTGGATAAAGCTTAAAAAAATATTAGAAAAAATGTAATGTTATTGAAGATTTGGTATCTATTTTGGACTTTGTATATAGTTTTTGTTAAAATTTGATATTACATTGTTTTTTCTTTTTAAAAATTGTAATTATACTATTGAAAATCAATAAAAAAAATATGAAAGAAAAAAAACAACACTAATGAATCATTACATCAATTCCTTTAGGAAACTTATCAATGCAAACATAGATCTAAAACTTTGGTTTGACCTTTTAACCCCATTTACCATCACCAAGAACTTTCCTCACAAAATATATAGGGAAACAATAACCTCCTGGGAACAAAATGGATTCTTATGCTGGTTTCAATGTGTAAATAAATGTTTTAGATATACATACGATAAAAACTGCTTACAATATCCCAACACAGGACTGGTTAACCTTACAAAGCATTCTAATGTACACTCAAGATTTATACAGATTAATAATTCCTCATTTAAAGATATTCCAAATCTAATAAATTTTCTGTATGAATTTGTATATAATAGTTGTGAAAAGAAAAATTCCATTTCAAATCTATATAAAGAGTTAATAACATATAAAACAATACCCAGACCATCATACTGTCAGTTCTTAACAAAAGGTCAGTCATTGCAGTTAACAGAAGAAATTAAAACTAACATCTTACTATCAGTTAATTACACCTCTAACACACAGTATTGGAAAATATTTAACTGGAAATACTTACATAGAGCATTTTTAACACCAGATAGAATTAAAAAAGATCAGTACTACTACAAATGTTTTTTGCTGGAGGTGTGAAAAGTCAAATAAAGCAGACTGGATTCATATTTTTTATGAATGTAATAAAATTAAATAATATTGGAATGGAATCAATATTTTTTACAAGCTTTATTTAATGAATCCTTTACCTTAACTAAAGTATTGATTATATTAAATGTAAATGAAGGTCCCTACCTGAATAATACAAATATGTATTTGTTATGGACAATACTTGCTATATCTAGGAAATGCATAACCAGACGGTGGAATTCAAATACACCCCCAACCTTGGAAGAATTCTACACTTTACTGAAGACGACTGCATCGATGGAAATAAAAATCAAAGAACTATGAATCTATCCCAGGCCATTGGTAAATAATCCTTGGAAGAAGGTTATATCTTTGTTGGACACTCTGCAATAATCAGTATTGTATCTCTGATAACTGATCTGTTAATTCTATATTTAATAACATACAGTGTATATAATTGAAAGTCAGGCTATTGTAAATATTGTATATAGTTGTTTAAAATGATATTTAAAAATATTATGTAAATGTTATTTTAATTGAAAATAAAAAATATTTGAGGGAAAAAAAAGAAACAGAATCATATTCTACTTTTTATGGTAAATGAAGTGGTAACTACCATGACAAGAGAATAGTATTTTTCTGTGCTTGATAACCAGGGATATTTGACAAATCAGACAAGATGAGGACAATTCTTCCTGTGTACTTTTACTTTGGCAATTGGAATGCTAATATTTTTGAGACTACCATATATTTGTTCAGGACCTGAAATGTTTCATAGAGCTGTTGCACAGATAATCATGGAGCTTGATGGTATTGTAATAACTGATGATCTTCTAGGTATGAGATCATGCCAAGGAAGACCAGGATGTGAAGCTGATTGAATTACTGAAGAGGCTAAAACAGAACAATTATTTGTAAATAATAATATTTGAGTTACATAACTGAGATACATGGGTAATGTCTTAATGTCTGACGGCTAGAAATGAGACACTGAGAATGTTAGGGGGAACAGTGTAAATGTTTCTTTCCTTCTAGAGGCCAAAGAAGCTATCATGAAATTTCGTGGAATAACACAATATCATTCAGTATTTATTCAGAACAAATCAAATATAAGTTTATCATTAAAGACATTTTTCAAACATAATGTGAATAAAGTACTGGACTGCAGAATAAAAAATAATACCTTTGAAACTGAAAACACCCACTTTTAAGTATTTTTGTATGAACAGGTAAGTCTCAGTACAAGTAGCTGATCACCACATAACCCACGGACTCAGATCACTCCACAACAAGTACAAATATGACTCTGTCATTGTTCATGTTGGTGTGAATGACCAGAGATGTACCTTCCTGGACTACATGAAAAGAGACATGGAAGAGCTCTCCGATCTTGTAGCCCAGGCAGGTATGACCCTAGCCCTGAGTAGTATTCTGCCATCACCCAGATTGATACCGCAGTACAAGGAAAAAATGATTGACTTCAACAATTGACTTAGCTTCTGGTGTCATTCTAAGGGGATCCAGTATTTGTCTGCTTGGGATGATGTGGTCAACAGACCACAATGCTTTGCCACAGATGGTCTGCACCTGTTGCCCCTGGGATTCCGGATACTGGCTAAGGCTCTTGCTGCCCCTATAGTGCCTTTTTTAGGCAGGGTTCAAATAACAAATTCACCACCATAACAGGAACAGGCAAGCAAAAACTGAGGGTAATGCTACTCAATGCTAGAAGTCTAAATCTCAAAATGCACTCACTCGAGGCACTCCTTAAAATGGAGAACATCGATATCTGTGCAGTGACTGAGACCTGGTTCAAGGCTCCAGAGAGCACCACTGCACTGCCAGACTATAACTCATACCACACTTTTCAGCCATGTAACCTGGACCGAAACACCAACGGCGGAAGTGTGTCCATATTCATTAAGGATATCCACACCTCCAGGCTAGTTGCTCAGCATAATGCATCTGAGGTTATCCAAATGCAACTAACTCTGGGAAAAACTGCAATCCAAATTGTAGCTTGCTACAGATCCCCCACCATGCCCCAGGATTCCCACTCCTCTTTTCTTGATGTACTGGAAAATATTAGGGTTCAACCAAACACCCTAATAATGGACGACTTCAACTACCCCACCCTTAACTGGGAAAACTACTCGTGTACCAACTCCTTAGCTCAATGCTTTCTGGAATTCATAAACTCCAATGCTCTAGATCAACTTATCCACACCCCCACCAGGGGAAACAATATCCTAGACCTAGTCATTACCAACATGAGTGACCAGTGTTCCACACCTGAAGCCAACTCCTCGTTGGTCCGATCCAACCATAAGCTTATCACACTTGATATCAACATCCCGCCCCACCCCCATTAAGGAAACCACAGTAAAAAATTTCTCCAAAGCCAACTTCATGCTTAAGACAGAAGTGGTGAATGTCATGACACCCATGCAGATGGACAATACAGTTATGACTGCTGAATCCTACACAAATGCACTCTATAAGCACTTATACGAGTGCATGGATCGTGCTATCCCAAACAGAACCAAGACACTATCCTCCAAAAAAGGAAGCCAATCTGTGGTCCCCTGCCATAAACAAACTGTACAACAGAAGGAAGAAACTGTTGCAAAAGAGAGTAAAATCCCATGAGTGAAGGAGCTTCCTGGTCAGCCTCAGTAAGAAGCTGAGATCCCTTATAAGATCCTCCAAAGCTAGCTATGAAAACAAAATCACCACTAAATCCAAGGACAACCACAAAGCATTCTACAGCTATGTCAAGAATCTAGATGGCAACACCCAGATCTGCTCTGAGTTACAGCACAAAGGCAAGACAATTACAGAACCAACTGATATTGCCAACATCCTGGCAGATAGGTTCAGTGCTATCTTTACCCCCCTCTCACCCCCTAAAGGGCCCATATCTATACAGGAAGAATGCAGAGTCCCTGTAATCACAACTACGCAGGTAAAAGCTGCACTCTCTAAAGCCAAAAACACAGCATCCATAGGACCGGACAACATCCCAGGCTGCGTTTTACAAGAACTTCAGAATGAACTGGCTCCCCACTTAACCACCATGTTCAATAATAGCCTTGCATCAGGCTATGTGCCCACTGAATGGTGCACAGCAACAGTTATCCCACTCCACAAAGGGGGAGCCACCACTGATCCCAGGAACTATCGACCTATTAGCCTGAAGAGCCTGGTCTGCAAGACCATGGAATGTATCATCATGGAACTCATAAACAAAGACATTGGTAACCTCCAAACTCTGGATCCCACCCAGTTCGGGTTTGTGAAAGGCAGATCATGCCTCCTGAACCTGATCAACTTCTTTGAGGCAGTCACCAAAGCCGTGGATGAGGGTAAGGTGGTTCACACAGCCTATCTTGACCTTGCCAAGGCTTTTGACACCATCCCCCATTCTGGAATTATAGCTAAACTCACTAAACTAGGTATAAATCCCTACGTCACAAGATGGGTTGCCAACTGGCTCACTAACAGAACCCACACTGTAAAAGTTGCAGACTCCAAATCTGACCTCAAAGCAGTGAAAAGTGGAGTACCACAGGGTTCCGTCCTGGGACCTCTCCTGTTTGGTATCTACTTTTCTGAAGTACAGGCTAACACAGAAGGCCTCTGGCTAATGAAGTTCACAGATGACTGCAAACTAGGAGCCATAGTCAAGTCTCCAAATGATGTGGACATCCTACAGAAGGGCCTCACTGAGACAGATGCCTGGTGTCAGAGCCATGGCCTCAAGCTCAATGCCAAAAAGTGAAGTGTCATCCCCTTTGGTAAAAACTCTGTACCCATGAACTACCACATAGGCAGAAATCTACTTAACACCAAATGCATGATAAGAGACCTTGGGACCCAGGTGGACAGTAGTCTCTTCTTTGATAGTCACATCGCCACAGTAGTCAGGAAGTCCTTTTACGTGGCACACCTCATCATAAAAGGGTTCTCATCCAGGAAAAAAGAGGTCATTGTTCCCCTCTACTCGTCACTCATTACACCCATTATACAGTACAACGCCCCTTTTGGAATGTACCTCACAAGACATCTGCAGCAGCTGGAAAGGCCACAGAAGTACCTCACAAAGAGGATTACTGGCCTCAAACAAATGCCCTACACTGATCGCCTCAAAAAACTCCAGCTTTACTCCATAGCATATCGCCTACTCCGAGGTGATCTCTGCCTAACATATAAAGCTATGTCAAACCCAGAGCTGTTGGACATGCTATACCTAAAGAAATCCCAATCCCTCCAAGCTACACGCTCTAGGGACCTAAACCTTGTCACCACAATAAACAGGACATGCTGGAGGGATAGATTCCTGTCCCAGAGACTTCCTATACTCTGGAACAAGCTACCCATCTATGTCAAGCAAAGTTCTTCATTAGCACTCTTCAAGAAAAATCTTGATGAGTGGATGTGAAATAGGAAATACACCCCGGGGATCACTTCTGTGTCTCTGCTGGACAGTGGCACAGGAAAATAACTTTCTTGGGTGGCGTAAGTTATGGAACCTAGTTGGCTAGGCTTATGTAGGCCCTTGGGCTGATAGCCTAGTACCCACCTATGAACCTATGAACCAGAATGAAATCGATCTAGTGATCCTGCAGAAAGGCAAACCAGTTGTTTATGGCACAACAGCCTTCACAAAATGCCAGATAATGTATGCTCAAGCAGAAAAAATAATTATAGCAATATAGCTATATGTTTGTGAAAATTACCTTGAATATATTTATGGGAAAACAGTGTTCATTGAAAATGACTATAAGCAATTGCAGAGTATATTTAAGCCCTTATACAAACACCATGAAGAATCAGAGAATGGTGTTGTGACTACAGAAGTATGACTTAGCTAGGAGGACTAAGTTCGGGAAAAAAAAAGAGACGTAACAGATATGCTAAGTCTTTACTATCTGATCAACAGGAGGATTTGCTTAGTGAGGAAATGGAAGAATAATTCCATGGTTGCTTATGACTGATTTAGCAGTATACTAAGAATGATTCAGAAAGTAGAATGATTTGTGTGACAATGAAAGATGGCTAAAACATTATTGCTCATCTAAACATCTTATTTTCAACTAAGTATGAACCCCAGAAAGGGATACTAACTAAACTTAGACAACATCAACTAACTTCTTCTATACCAAACAAAAAGTCCATGATGGGGCTTAATTACATCCTGCCTCCAATCTGAGGTCATAACCCACACAGCAAAATTCAACATTAAGTTTAAATGCCCATGTATCTGTTTGGTCCAGAGAATACGACCACCCACAGAACTGCTAATGTGAAGTTCAGTTTCAGTCTTGTTTTTTTGTAAAAAAAATCTACTAATTAAATTGGAATGTATAATAGTGATTATCACTGAATTTTCAGCACTTGGAAAATTGAAAGCTCCAAGTGATTCTACCATATCTCCATCATAGGGTTTCCTCAGAGGTCTCACTCCATGACATGAGCAATTGTCGCTGGAGGGGGACATATTTCATTATTGTACAAAAGTTTGCAAGTTAAAATCTTTGTGCTGTAATAGTAGCACCAGTCCCGGTTTTCCAATAAGGACAAGTAGAATGATTGTGGTTTAAATTAGCTGATCTCTAAACTACATCACTTAGATGTCTGCCATAACCAGAGAAAACAAGGACTCAGACACAATAGCTTAAGCAAAAAAAAAAAAAAAAAACAACTGTATAATTTCTAGTATTTGTAATAATATAATAATATTAAGTTTGGAAACATATTTGTGCTAGCTCAAATGTGGGATACTTTCCTCCAAAAGCACCTAGACGATAATTATATAATATCCCATTACTGAATAAGAAGTGGGGTTCAGTATCAGTGTTCATTTACACTGCATATTTTATTAACAAGTGAAACAACAATGCCTTCCTGAAGTTTCTTGACCTTTCCAGTTTACTGCAGTGCCAGTGACAGAGTACTGATTTCAGAAACACTTGAATACAATATTTTGAAGGAAGTGAGAAACACTACCTAGCAAGACAATTTCCTTGCCTGCCTACCTTGTTTGGTTTCCTGAGATAAAGTTAACTTGCCACCCTCTATTATTTGAGGCATAACAACCCATTTATAATGCATGTGTTTATTTATATATTTTTCATTTAACTATTCATTCATCTATTGTTTCAGCACATGTACGCAAAGCATGCACTGTGTCTGTTTGTGAGTGATTGTGTGTGTGTGTGTGTGTGTGTGTGTGTGTGTGTGTGTGTGTGTGCGCGTGTGCTTGTGTGTGTGTGTGTTTATGTATGTGCACTTCTTGCAATTAAAAAGATCAAAACTAAAAAAAAATGACTCAAAGTGCATAATATGGAACTCATCACTTCAAACTTCTACATATTTATAATAAACTCCAGTGTTCAAAAAAAAAAAGATGTTTCAGCATCTCAGACTTCACTCTTCTTTTTGTCAACTTTTTAAGTTTTACCATTTCTGCTTGTTCCTGTGAATACTCTGTGTCCATATGGGTATGAGAGTCATTTCATACAATTGCAAATGTGTTTATATATGTTTATGTAATCATTACATGCTCTTGCTAAGTTGATCGAAGTATGTTACAAACAGTAATTAAATCACCACAACTGAGAAATGTCCCAAACATATATGAAATGATTAAACAAATTTATTTGACATGCAAATTATTGTGGAACAAAATGTGTGTACAAAATGGATAGAGTACCCCTAGCACCAGTCTTCTGAGCTGCAGTTCTGGATTAAAGACTACAGTACCTATGTCTGTTTTCTTACTTTATCCTGAAAACAAGTTCATTTAAAGAGATTGAATAGAAAACAGTCTAGAGAAAAATATTATGAACAGAGAGCAGCAGGCCTATCATCTTCAAGAGAAGGTTTCACAGAAAAAGAAGAACCACACTTAACGACAGGAGTATACTGCGGTGGTGGTGCTGCGGTAGCGTTGTCGCCTCACAATAAGACGTTGTCCTGTTCGATTCTCAGCTAGAGCATCTTCTGTGTGGAGACATGCATGAATGGGCGTACCTTCGTTGAAGGTTGCGTGTTAGGGCTGGCAACTCGGCATGTAAAAATCTACTGACAATCATTAGCGGACCGGAGTTCCGCTGTGGCGACCCCTAACCAGGAAAAGCTGAAAGACACAACAACAACAACAACTTAATGACAGGAGTGTAGTGACATTCATTATGTTCAGCTAAGGGGAGGGGGGCTGTTTAAAATCAGATGAGGTAATTTAATTGTAAATCCATAGTGTTTAGCTAAACTGAGTATCTAAGAATGAAAAAAGAAACTATTTCAAAGAAGACATTGAATCTTTCTTTTTAGCTAGCAAGTCATGAAAAAAAAAAAAAAACAATGCATTTGACAATGAGAACAATTCAGAACCAGAGGTGCAGTCTGGAGAGGAGAGTTTATATCAAGGGTTGCTTCAGGTCATGGGTGTGACTAGGTGTACTCATTGCACTCAAATCAGTACATTTGTTTCTGAGCATTTCTTAGAAAATTGTATTTCTCAAGGAGCACACAATATTTAGATCTGTCTGAAGTACAACTTACAGTATAGAATTTAACAAAACACATGAACTAAGAATGCACCTTTAAAAAACAGCTATTTCATAGTCATAAATGGCAGAAGTTTAAAGTAATATGTCCCTTTACTATGAGAATAGGGGCAGCATTTTAAAGGCTGAGTATATTTTTTAAACATTGGGTATGAGTAAAAAAATAAACACCTCTGGGTATATCCTGCTTCAATTCCCAGTTCTTTCAGTAAAAATTATCTTATATTCAGATTATTTTCAGAAATGGGCCATGTACTGCTTAACAGTACTAGCAGTTCCATACTAGAAAGTCAGCAAAAAAAAAAAAAAAAAAAAGAGTTTTCTTCAGTGGAACGGCAACAGTTTGCTGCTGTTTCACCCACGGATCCAGAACAGAATTGGTCACAGCCTGCAAAAGATAACAGCAGTAGTGCTAACACTAAGAGGAATACAGTTTCATCTGCACCCTGATAATGCTGTACAACAGGTTAATATGTCTCCTGCATCCCCTATAACTCGAGATCCTGCTTTGCAGGAAATTATAAAAAAAAATACAGGTTAAGTTCATCTGTCAAGTTTTCTTCTGTATTTGAAGCAAATATATTAACCTTAATTTCTGAAACTGAAAATGTAAGGTTGGTTATATGAAAAATGCAGGTCATAAAGGGAGTTGAGTCATTAAAAGTTGCATATGACACATAATAAGGTTATTCAAATGGTCCATAAGCATGAGACACAGGAAAAAGTGGAACTTGAACATGTCCAATGTCATTCAAATGCTGCAGACTTCACAGGAAAAAAAATTTCATCTGCAAGACAAAGTTTTGGATTTGGATCTTAATTTGAGATGTTAAAATCTTCATATAGATGGATTTCTGGAGTGATGTCATGTACCACATACGTTACCCACTTCCATGAATACAATTTGCTTAGAAACCTTTAAGAGTAAGAATACTCCTTTAGTGAAGAATATTCAAGTGACATTATCCACAGTCAGTTCCCCTTCAGGCAGGGGTTACGAGCTTGATAGTATAAAAATATGATACTGCTCACAGAAAAAAAAAGGTTTATTGCAGATAAAGCATCTGTTGCAATCTTCCAGAATGTGCCAGCTCAGGTGGTAGAAAGGGGGAGAACATTTGGTGTCATTAGAAGGTCTTCATTACAAACAGGCTTGATTTTTTTGTTATATGTATATATAATAAGACCAAAGTGGTTTCATTAGCTGATAAATATATATATATATATATATATATATATATATATATATATATATATATTTTGCTGAAATTTTCAGCATCCATCAGGATATAGGGTAGGAGTTTTACAGGTGTTGGCCTCATGAATCCTACATCAGTTCCTTGTCATGATACTGTAGCATGTGAAGGAGCAAAAATATTTCACTTGGACAGCACAAAAGAGAAACAACAATATTCAGTAACAGTGTTTATTTCCCTGAGGTTCTGTGAACTATCGTTTGCACCCACATTGCTAGAAAGACCCCACCTGCCCCATGTGGTCATGAGCCATTGCTTTCACTCCATCAACTGCCATGTGATGAGAAGCGTACAAGGTATTTACAATGTCTCTGTGTGTCATCTAGACAGTTACCATGAGTCCTACATATGGAACATGTGCTACTAGTGGTTTATGTAGAGTATCTTTCCACAGGGTTATCTAGTTAGGAGGTGCACACACTGACACCTATGCAATCCCTGATAAACTGTTCACATGAATGTAGTCTGTAGGCCACTCTTGATGGCATCCACTGTTGAGTGTTGCAGGTAATGCAGGATATGCATAGGATTAATGGTTCCCGACCCCATTTGAAACCTAAAATCCTGGCGAGAGATGACATATAACACCACACTGTCACAAATACATAACATCAGTGGGTATGTGTTTGGATTCCTGAAGGCTCACTTCCATTGCTTGGACAAAGCTGATGATGATGATGCAGGATGGTTTAGACACCTGCGGCAAGATACTTGTGGTCTGTGCCATGCTACATAACATGGTGCTTTGTAAGGAATTACACCAGGGGGCACTACTGAACAGTCAGGTGGACTCAACGCAGCAGTAGAGGAGGGGCCATGTGAGAAGTCATCAAAAGAACAGGCCGTAGGGGTGCCACATACAAGGCTGGGACAGAAGCAGGATTTTCTTATACTGACAAAGAAGCAGCATCTGGGCCATGAATGTGGGCCTTCACAAACATTATAGTGAACAGAAGTAATTTATTACAGAGAAATGGCATAAGGGTGGGAGGAATGGCATAATGATTAAGGTGTTTACCTTCAGACACAAGGTGCAGGTTTTGATTCTCACATGGGGTAATTGGCTAGGCTTAGAATGTCCCTCAAAGGCAGTCAGCCTAGTACTAATCTATGAACCTATGAACCTAGGTTATGCAGTACAATGCATTGACTGACCACACTGTGCGTCAAGCATTAACTTACCCACACATGTCTGGGGGTGGACAGAGCACAGGTATGGCACACAGAGACAGAACTCAGCATTGCTAACATAGGGGAATGATTACGGACAATGGATATGGTAGCCATGCACTTAGCTCGGAGACAGTTAGAGATGACAGCCTGTAGTAATGGGGCTAAGCTTCTAGGGGCTGAATGCTGCCTGGAGTCTCTGGGTGGCCTTGCAGTTTCTGGATATCTCTCATCAAATGGAAGACATAGCACTTTGGAAAGTTGTACACAAGCTATGGGAAGGTATTACATTGTAGGCATCCACAACCCTGTGGACAGCCACACAATGACATTACACATTGTTCACTACATGGGGATAAGGAGGGCATGGAACTGTAGGATTCAGAGTGTCTGGCCTACTGGGTTGCACCCACAGTACAGCCAGATGAACATTAACTATGGCTGAGGGACTATCCAAATATATGGGTAGAGACAGCCACAGAGAGTGGGGACAGCAATGTAACCTCTGTAACAGTATGTGACAATTATGTAGGCCTGATCAGTGACTGTGCACCATGCACCAACCCTTGGCATGACCACAGCTGACACTGGCTGATATCATAATGGATGTATCAATTGTTGTCAAGTGGGACATTGCTGCCCTCAGCAGGCATGTCTGATCCAGACTCAGTTTTCCTTGTCTCTGTGCAAACATTGCAGGCTATCACACACTTTCTACTTATGCCGTGTAACACACTGACCATCTCTACCATGATATGAATGTAATCTTTCTCTGTGCTTGAATCACTGACCTGAACTTCTCTTGTTTGATACCAAAGATGACACCCATGTCAGGCAATGTGAGGACCGCTGGCATGCTCCTCTCCTATGCTGTGAGTGTGCAATTCAGAAGCAGCACCTATCTCTTTCTCTCCTTCTATCTACGAGGGTTGACAAAAGTGCACTTTGGGTTGGTCTGACTTGAATGGGCAAGCTAGCACTATGCATGGGGTGCTTTTCAATATTAGTGTCATTGTGTCATCAGACAGTTTCATGTGCATGATGCCATCATTGTCAGCTACCAGTGACCCACTAACATCAAACATGTCTGGTTCTGTTATGCTGGACCCTCCATGAATGGAACCAGTGAAGCAAAGGCAGAATATAGGTTATAACTCCACCAGCATGTGTCACACTCACTTCTACATGTCAAGTTTTTTCATATTCTAAGGTCACATAACTGATGTGGTAGTGCACAGTGTCAGTGTTGCATCCCATGTACCTGAAGGGCAAACATGTGGATGTTTTCATAAATGTACAGCAGTCACATCATTGAGACAGTGTCCCATGGTACCGGCACATGTACCTACTAACTTGGTGAGTCCCCTATAAACAATTGTGCGGTCATCACCACTAGCCCTTACACTCAGGTCACCAACAGATGTAAAGTTTTTGACAAGTTTTCCAGACAGGGATACTGGAAAGTCTTCTGTTTCTGTTCATCTCTTCTGTGTTGGTAGTCCACCTCCTGAAGCCATCCTGTTTCTGGCAACTTCTTGTACCTTAGTATTAGCATGCAGTATCCTATTGGTCACACTGTGATGCCCCTATAGTAATGGTATATTATGGCAACCCAAACATTCTTATCCTGTCCCACACTCTGCCTCACCTACTCAGAGAAAATCTTGCCTGCCTTGCCCTTCTTAAGGACAGACCTGCTGTGTGTGAGTAAGGTCTGCCGTGGCACCTCCATTTGTGGTGAGGTGAACATTTTGAGACACTGCCATTCATTTGTTCACATAACAATACCTGTACACCTGTGGGTACAAATGAGGAAAGTGGAGATGTGCAAGAATGGCCTTCATTCCAATCAGTGACCACAGCCCTCACTGCCACTATGATATCAACATGTAGACTATGTGCCACAATGTAGCAGAACTGGGCATGTTACCACAATGTGGAAACAGGCTGAGATCTGTGGAATGTAGGCAAGATAAACTCAGGAGCCTATTTTGCAGTCTGCTTGCAAATTATACATTTAAGCAGAGCTTAACAATATGGACACTATTCCAGCCTGACTTTATTCACTGTTCCCTGTAACATTCCTTAAAACTGGCTTTTATTCTATCCTACTCACCATATTGTCTTACAGTGGCTCCACCTGCAGTAATGCTATCTTTCCTGCCCTGTACTATGATCCTTGTTAGTGTATCTCCAACAGTAGGTCTGCAAACAGCCCTGCCCCATACTCTGTACCTTGTCAGTGTTTCCTGTCACTTCTGTCCATGTCCTGTCTACTGCCACAAACAAGAGGGACAACAACTGTGTGGGGTATATCAATGTATCCTTGTGTGCCCACTGCAGTCCTGGTGGACATTATCTACAGTCCTGAATATGTGGATGTAGAGTCAGTAACCTGCTCTACAGTAATTGCTACATTACTCATCAT
Organism: Protopterus annectens; assembly: GCF_019279795.1. Classification (NCBI taxonomy): domain Eukaryota; kingdom Metazoa; phylum Chordata; order Ceratodontiformes; family Protopteridae; genus Protopterus; species Protopterus annectens. Next base: position 695,127,257 of record NC_056743.1, read on the forward strand.
TAATGCAATCTGCATCCCAATGGCAACTATGTGTTTATTGCATTAAAAGAGGCCTCACAGCACTGTATTTTTTCTAATAACATGATATGGAGTGTCCATTTCATAGGCATAGCTATGATGTTATGTATTCTCATCCCCAGTCTGCACTGTGATGATCTTGTTGGCCCATTCCTAGACTGGAAGATCATGCATACTGTGCATGCATACACAGCTACTGTGGCAGCTGGATGCACTATTGACTGCTGCATTGTGTAGCTATGAAGGATGAGTATGCTACTGTCCAGTTGCATTATGGTACTATGAAGGATGGCTGTACTACTGTCCAGTTACTTCAGGTAACTATGATGAAGTCTGGCTATGCTACTGTTAATTGGCTTTAGGCTACTGCAAATGTGCACTGAGCTGCTATGCTGTCTGTTAAAGTGTGTAATGTCCAGTAACTGCATCTTTGTGCACTATCCTACCATTGTTGTCCTGATTTGGACCTATAGCATAAGCATTGCCTTCCATAAGTTCTTACTAAGTTTATGGCTAAGAATCACTGCAGCTGCAGTCATAATTATATACAAATGGGATCAAGCAGTGTTGAATACTGTATCTTTTGTGTTTTTCAACAGCCCAGGAGAGAGGCAAATAAAAGACAGAATAGGATCACCGAGTGGCACAGTGGTGTAGTTTATTGTGGGCAGTTTAGCATTGTTTCATTAAAGTATACGTATACCACATGAGAAATGTACTGTAGTTTCTTCTGTATCTGTTTTGTCTTTATTTCCTGTTTTTGGTACAGTGGTTAGCATTGTCGCCTCACAGCAAGAGGTTCTCTGGTTCAATTCTCGGCTGGGGTGCCTTCTGTGTGGAGTCTGCATGTCCTCCTGTGATCATGTGGGTTTCCTCCGGTTTCCTCCCACATCCCAAAGACATGCTGTAGGTGGATTGGGCACTCTAAATTGGCCCTAGGTGTGCATGTGTGTGCCTTCTGTGGAAGGTTGGGTACCGGGCTGGCAACTTGACACCGTAAAACTCCACTGCCAATCATGAGCAGACAGGTGATCCGCTGTGGCGACCCCTAACCGGGAAAAAAGCCAAAAGAAGAAGAAGAAGAAAGAAGAAGATCATTGTTATATTGAACGGCCATAAAAATGCATGTAGTGAATTGGAAATACTTGTAAAATTGCTGGCAGAACAGTTTTTGCATTAGCATGCATTTTCTGAAAAATACACAGTTTGAATCTCAAATAGGTTCATAGGTAGGTTCTAGGCTATCGGCCCTGGGGCCTATACAAGTCCAGCCAAAAAGGTATCCTGGCTTTTGCCACCCAAGAAAATTATTTTCCTGTGCCACTGTCGAGCAGAGCCACAGAGGTGATCCCTGGGGTGAATTTCCTATTTCCCATCCAATCATCAAGATTTTTCTTGAAGAGTGCTAATGAGGAGCTTTGTTTGATATAGATAGGTAGTTTATTCCAGAGTATGGAATGTCTGTATTATTTAATGACTACAGCTACTTACTAGAAACTATAAATTTTAAGAGAAACATACTAAAATAAAAGACAAAATCAAAGACATTCTGTAATCTCATGCTTGTGCAAAATGGAATGATTTATAAAAAGTGGTCCTGGACACCTATGCATCAGCAAAATAGTGTTCATCATCCTGACAATATGCATAATGAAAACGGCTGTGCGCGAATTCCATTCACCTCAGCATTGCTAATGTGATGTATGCTGGTACATGGTGTCTGCTATTGGTCTGATTAGAATTTGACAAACTCCTGCAAGTCTTTTTCTCTCATTGACTCTATAATCTAGGCAATGAAACAGCAGAAAGTGGAGTGACCTAAGGTAAAATTGGAGCGACGGAGCAGACATAAATTTTAAGGATAAAATTGGAGTACTCCAACAAATGTGGAACAGTTAAGAGTTATGTCCCAGCCTAAGGAATAAGTTGTCACTATAGGTCTAACAAAATTCTACTTTGACTATCTTTAGGGATAGTCTTGATGAATGGTTGGGCAGATACAAAACCTATGAAATAAGTTGCAACTACAAGTCAAACAAAATCCTACTTTGGCTACTTTTAGGTAATGATGACTGGTTGAGTAGACAAATTTTAGCAGACTTATCACATCTGCATTTTAGACAATAAAATATTTCAGAAAAACAACGAAAAGGGACACAAGGTAATATCGTACAGATGTGAATAGATTTCTGGATCTGCTACATAAAACCATTTACCAACTAGGCTCACCTCACTCACTATCAGCTGAAGGCTTGCTTCCTTATAAAACTATCTGCACACTTACTCAATGTATTCAAATTCATGCATGTTGGAAATATACAAGGAAACTTTGAAGAACAGCAATTATGTTCCATGCAACAGATGATGCTAAGTGGAAATATTTTCTAAAAATTTGATTCAAAGTCTGTGTGCAGAATAATGATCAGTTGAAAATAATGATTAAGTTTGTTGATTGCATGAGTGGGAACAAAATTGTATAATGTTTGGGAGGAATTAGGTTTCCTGTATGACATAATGTTACAATTCTTCTCACCTTAATATATCAACAACTTCATTCATTTTGATTTTGAACAAACCAGACTGCAGAAAGTGTACTATTTGTGAAACATTTATACTTTTTTTAAGCAATGTGAAACATCTATGAAAGTGGGACATGGTGTGTGTGAACTGGACTTTAGAGTGAAAGTTATTGGGATAAGTATGTCACATTTTTGTGTTTCACTGTTTCCTACCACACCTTGTTCTTGTCAGCTATGGCTCATAAGAAGTCTTTCATCACGTGCTATTGCTTATTGATCATTATTATAGCCTGTCTCCATGCATGTTTATTGTGTGCAGTGTTTTGGGGATGACCAGCAACCTAGCAGGATATTTTCTTTCATGTTGTTTTTTATGCTCATGTTCTGCTTGGATGACAGTGAGCAGTTTAGTGATAAATGCTTACTGCTATGGAAGCAGGGACCTCAGACTCATGTATCACATGTCAACTACGTTTTTGTGTCTGGAACATCACAAACAGTACTCTTAGAAACATTTCTGAAGGCAGACAGAAAAAAGTGTAGGAAGACAGTACGACTTTACATAAAATGCATTATATTTCTTAGGTTGCCATTTATGTAAAACTAGTCCATCTAATGAAGTAAGCCAGTCACTTTCAATTAATTTGGATTTTAACAGCTAAAATGCAGGTCCATTTTCTTCCAGCTCAGAAAAGAAAGGGCTACCAGATGATTTACTAGGAGGTGAAAACTTGTATTCTGACTATATTTGCTAGGCCAGGCCTTGAGCGTGTACTCAGAAACAATTTGTCTCAGGTGGAACAAGCATCACTTAGGTTCAGTTGCTGGAAAATGTTTCTTCACTGTCTTTGTGAAAGTTCTAGCAAAGTCTTTAACAGTAAATGATTGAAATTCTACCCCACACACTCACAGGAATTGGCAAAACTGTTGAGGAGGTCTTCATAAGTAGCCTCTAACTTCCAATTTATGACAGCATACACTGCAGTTAGCAATTTGACATTTGAGGCCCTGGCTTCTTTGAAATATATGGTGTAGACTTGCTACAGATTTTGAGCACAAGAAACAAACTACTGGTTAGAGTTACTGAGCTCTTTTGTCCTAGAAATATAAGCAGAAAATGTGATTCTAACAGTCCATCAGGTGCAAAATGCATTTACCAGCATTTTGGGAATGAAAGAAGTTGGATCATCTAACCTAAAGTTTGACATGAACTTATGCATTAGTAAAAGAGCCAGTAAAAGGGCTACCCCAACCTTGTGAAAAACAATGTAATGTCCAGAACACATAAAATAGATAAAATTCTGATACCCTCCTAGAAGAGGAAATCACCACCAGAGAAAGGCTAGGCATGCTTATCAATACAAGGTTTAGTGCCAGCAATGGTAAAAATATCTTCTAGGAACGCTGGTAGAGGACCCATCTGAGAAACATTTAAACTGCATGGTGATATGCCAGGGCCAGAAAGGTTTCCATAACAGTATTACATTTTTTCTAAGAACATGAGTGCTTAAATCAGAGATTTATGAGGATATTGTGATGGAACTAATGCTTTCCCTTTCCAGTGTCAGTGCTACTCTCAAAATAGTAATAAAAAAAAGAACAGAGGAAATACAGCACCAAACACCAGCCAAAGCAACTATAACTTGTAACCAACAAAAAGCAGGCACTGCCAAGAACAAAAACCATGAGAGTAGTACACACACTTTTATACGGCAAAACAATAAAACATTACACCATAAAAATGCATTAACTTTATCCCTGCATTTTTTCATCCTAGAACACCTGGACTTCATCAGATGCACCAACAATCACATACTGACACCTTTCAACTTAAATACCTTACTACAGATTGAGCCACCAATCACAATTAAAAAACAATTTGTGGTAGCCACCAATCACAATTAAAAAACAATTAAAAAACAATTTGTAACATCCCAACCCTCTACTATAAAATAAGCCAAATAAATGCACATTTAAAAAATACACTTAAGCAATACATTTAAAGAAATCACATAAGTGCACATTGTTAAAAGTCATAAAACAGTCTCCTATGTTAAAACTTTAATAATGCTGTTCATAAATAGTTCCTAAATATGTTAATAAATATAATAATCAAATGAAAATGCTTAAAACTATATACAATTACATTCAGTAACCCTATCCACCTAAAAGGAATGTAATAAAAATCCAACAATATCTGTTGTACTCTAAGCTCCAAAATAAGAAAAACAATACAAAAAATGGTTTCAGGAGATGTTTTCCCCTTTTAGAGTGTGCCCCTATGGGATCACAATTTAGCTGCCATGTGTTTAAGGACTGGGGCCAGGGAAATGTTCTCACTAAGACCAGATGGTCTATTGGCCTCCAAAATAAGTTGCCAACATGTTTCTCTGAATTCTACCCTGGTCTCCCATGCCACCCCCCCCCCCAGGATGCCTTAACAATTTCCTCAACAACAAAAAACATGAAACTAGACCCACTACACCTAACCTGGTGCCTATACAAAGCATTATTTTCATTTTTTCTCTTTATATCATATAAATGTTCATAAATTATTTTTCTTAATTTACATTCTGTCTTTCCAACATAAAAAGAATCACATTTTTTACAGGTAGCCAAATAGATAATCCCTTCACTATTGCAATTATAATAGTGATTTGCTATTATTTGTTTATCCTTACTAGCAATATAAACAGAATCACAGTTAGAAATGTAAGGACATTGAGTACAAGACCCATACTTATTTGTCCACACCTTGACCTACATTCTATAGTGTGACCAATAGTGTGTGCCACCCTGTTCCTATTACTTTCCAATAAGTCCCTAATATTTTGACCTTTCTTAAACACAAATTTCAAAGGGTTCCTGCACAAGGTATCTAAGTGAGAAAAATTTGCAAGTTCTCCAATTCCTGTAAATAATTTCCTTAATATTGAATGTATTGCTACTAAAGTTCATAACAAAGGCACCAGTGTAGCTGTTTTCCTGTTCAGGCCTAGTGTCCATTCCTGTGTTTACTACATCTAAATCATGTTTCTGATATGAAACCTCCTTCCCTAAAATTGGCATAAATCTACCATTCCTCCATTCCAAAACTTCCTGACATATTTCTTCCAATAATACAGAAGGACATTTTCTACTCAGAAACATCCTTTTCAACCTACCACACTCTAATAAAAACTCATTCTCTTCCTAGGTCATTCTGGAGACACAAATAAATTGTCCTTTAGTCAAACTTCTCTTTTGTTTAAAGGGCTGGGCACTTTTAAAATGCAAACAGGAATTGGAGAAAGTCTCCTTACGGTAAACCTTAAAGGTAATTTTTTTAAAAACTACATCTTTCTTTATTCACACATCCAAATAGTTCATTTCCTCCTTAAAAATATTAAACATAAATTTTAAGAGCTAAGTAGTGGATTTAATATACTCTAAAAACTCGATTAACTTATCCTCTGGACCTCTCCAAAAAATACAAATGTTATCCAGGAAACGCTTGTACAAATTCCAGAACTTAACATAACTACCAATGAATATGTATTTGCATTCCCAAACAGGCAACACAATATTAGCAAAAGTAGGGCACAGCACACCCCCATAGCTACACCACTTAACAGTCTAAAGAATTCCCCTTCATAATAAATGAAATTATATTTCAAAACCAAATCCATCAAGTTCACAGACAATCTGACTTCATCGGCTGCAAACCCACCCCTATCATTTAAAGCCTCCTGAAACCAATCAAGGTCAATATCATGGAGTATAACCAGAAAAAGGTCAACAATGTATATAGTAACAAATATTAAGTCATTATTATACAACTCAGGTTTTACACATCTCAAAAAATCCCAAGAATCCTTCAAAATCCCCCTCCCCTCACTCCATACGTTTTTAAGTTTGAGATCTAAACATTAAGCTGGGGGGAAGGTCTTGGAATCATTTGCTGCCACAATAGGTCTCAGAGGTGGATCTAACACATTCTTGTGAGTTTTTGGAATCCTGAAAATCGAAGGAATAAGTGGTTTATTAGTCCTTAAATAATTAAAAATGTCTGTATCAATCAACCCCTTGTGCAGGAGTTCTTTAAGCTTAAACTCTACCATATTATATGCCATATTTATCTAATTTATTGACACGCTAGAATACTTCTGCTCATCATTAAGAATATTAAGCATTTTTCCAGTGAATATAATAGTGTCCATTAAGACCACCCCATCCCCTTTGTCAGGGTTCATAATCCTAACATATTTATTTTTCCTAATATAAACATCTAATAACATCTTTTCTTCCAAAGGGAGGTTCGAGTGTGTCCTATTACTCTTCTAAAGAACCCTTAATTCACTCTCAACAATGGTCTCACAATTTTTAAATTGTGGGTGTAATGGTGGATTAAAAGTGCTTCTTTTCCTAAGGGTGCCCTCAGTAATCTTTTCTGACCCAGAGGAATGTAAAAGCTCCAAATTCTTCTTTCTAACAAATAATTTCAGATCAATCAGAACCTGACTAATATCACTTCTACAAGTAGGAATACATTTAAAACCCTTTATAAAGAAATTGAAAAATGTCTTATTAATTGATAAATTAGTGACCCTCCACCCATCATGTACTATACATTGATCTACGGACTACCTTCCCTGATTAAAGTTCAGACTTCTCCTTCTCGTATCATTTCTCCCCCTGTGATAGTATGTGTAATTCTTGTCCCTAAACCTCTCCAACCGCCTCAGTTCAGGAAATTCTAAAGGGTCATTCAGATCCATGGTGTTGCTATTATCATGTCTCCCATCCTGTCCATGCTGACCACCCTGTAAATTCACCTTTTCAAAATTCCCCCTACTGTCCTGCATAACCTCTTTATACGAACTATAACTAATCCCAAAGGTCCTAGGTTTAGGATAAAAACAGTTCTCCCTATACTCCTTAATGTCCCTCTCCATTTTTTTTATATTTCTTTTTAATTAAAAAGGCACATTTTTCATCAACCTTAATGCAAAGTTCATCATAATTCTTTCTCTCAAAATCCACAGTGTGCATTAAATCATTCACAATTAAGTTATTGGCGGCCTCAATCTGTGTTAGTAGTCTCTCCATGTCCTTTTCATTTTGTCTAATAATAGTCTTCATAATATCACACCCACAAACATCAAATATTTTAATTAACTCTTTATGGAATTCCAATCCCTTTGAAACATTACTAGGGTATTTGTAAACCCTTAGTCCCTTTGGGACTAGACCTCTCTTAATGCATTCGTTAAGGTAACAGTTATTCAGATTTAAGTTCTTATATTTGAGCAAAAAATCATAAGGTTTGTTAACATTTTACTACAGGTGTCAGTCTTTATGTTATATTTATAAAACATATCCTCATTAGAAAACAAAAAGCCATTAGTAAGACGACCTCCCAAATCACAATGTAAATTTGTATGATATGAAGAGAAAAGATGAAAAGAAGGCTTTATATATGCAGCAGGTTAGGTGTAGTGGGTCTAGTTTCATGTTTTTTGTTCTTGAGGAAATTGTTAGGGATCCTAGGGGGTATCATAGGAGAACAGGGTAGGATTTAGAGAAACATTTTGACAACTTACTTTGGAGGCCAACAGACCACCTGGTCTTAATGATAACATTTCCCTGGCCCCTGTCCTTGAACTCAGGGTAGCTAAATTGTGATCCCCTATAGGACACACTCTGAGAGGGTAAAACAGCTTTTTGCTACACGGTGAGGAGATTTCTCCCGAAACAAATTTTTTTTGTCGTTCTTCTTGTTTTGGGATTTAGAGTACAACAGGTATTGTTATGGGATTTTTATTACATTTCTTTTAGGTGGATAGGTTTAGTGAATGTATTTTATATAGTGTTAACCATTTTCATTTGATTATTATATTTATTAACATTTTTAGGAACTATTTATGAACAGCATTATTATAGTTTTAACAAAGGAATTTGTTTTATGACTTTTAATAATGTGCACTTATGTGATTTCTTTAAATGTATTTCTTAAATGCATTTTTAAATGTGCATTTCTATGGCTTATTCTGTTTTAAGAGTTGGTAGGGCACAAATTGTTTTGTAACTGTTTTTTGTGATTGGTGGCTCAATCTGTAATAGAGTATTTAATTTGATAGGTGTCAGTATGTGATTGTTGGTGTATCTGATGAAGTCCAGGTGTTTTAGGACAAAATAGTGGTGATAAGGTTAATGCATTTTTATGATCTAAAATGTTACTGTTTTGCCAAATAAAAGTGTTTGCTGTACTATTCATGTGGTTCTGGTTCTCAGCAGTGCCTACTTTTTGTTGTTTACAAATTACTGCTCTCAGAATAGCAAATACTGTATTTTCATGGAAATGCAAGTACATGCCCTTCCTCTGAGAAAAGGTGACCATGGATTTGATTAAATTATTTGGATCAGGGTGTGGGAATATAGAGAAATTTGTTTTACACAGACATTTTTCTTAGCTACTGTGTGTGAAATTCTGATTGCAAGTAGGAGCATTTGAAGCATATTATATGGGACATTTTCTTACACTTCACTCCTATGGAAGGCAAGTTGTCAAATATGAACAATGTACCTTAATGGAAGACAGCCATGCCTGAAGAAGAAATAATCTGGTATCACTAAAACAAAATTAATGCCTTTATATTCTTACAGCAAAGTTCACATATATTAGATTACCTAATCTTGTGTGACCTTAGCTTCCTGCATAAGAAGAAAACCTTATAAGCTGTCAAAACAACAGCTTATAACAGACAGAGTGTCTATATGCAATAAGTACATTTGAACTTCTTGTATCTGGTGATTTTTCTCTGACAGGGAGGATCAGAAAATGAGTTGCACTTTATTCACTAAGAAAGCTGCCTTGGTCAATGAGGGGTAATTAGAACTGAAACCGTCTTTTTCTAGATATTATTAGAAACCTTTAACCCAGAAGAAGTGGAAGTAATGTATACACAAAGATACTTTTCCACTATCCGAGCATAGCTGCAATTCATCATCCAAAATGTACGAGATGAGCATGGTTGTAGGGTGCTGCTATATATACAATTTTCGTCATCTTTATGTGTACACGGGAAAGTAAGGCCCCTCCAGACTGAACTTCTGCATGCAACAGGAGAATGTGGCAGCTCAACTGATTTCCTAACACATGAAATTTTAAAAGTTATTAAGTAAGGATTTATAAGACTGCTAGCTCCATTTGCTACAAGGCCATCCTGCAAGTTGGCATGACCCTTTGATCTATAGCTTTCTAATGAAACACATTACTGTAGATTTTTGGTTTCTACCAAAGAACACCATGATGAATATGCATTTTAATGTTGCAAAAACGTGACAGTGAATAGTTCTTTTAATTAAGGTACGTCTTCATCTGAAAGCTGGATCAAATCCCACTAAAATGGCAAAGATTCCAGATGTATACCTGGCCACATATTGCAGAGAGATAAGCCCTGACTATACCCCAGGTGGCCTGTGTTTGATTAATGGCTTGGATGCTGAAAGGGCCAGGGTGAAGAAGGATGAGAGTGAGTGGTCTAGGTCAGCTTGCCCATCTATGACAGAAGAAGGCAGACAAAGCTCACTCCCAATAGCAGCATTAAGAGCATCCCTTTAATACCAGACTTTAAAATGAGAAAATTAAGAGTTCAAGTTGCTTTTATCCATAGAGTGCTCCTCCCAATCTGGCTGCCTGCTAGTACATATTAAAAATCAAGTAAATGTTCTAATATATTTCACACAATTGAACACTAGTCCTTAATGTTAGACTTTTCAAATTAGCAAATGAATGGGACGTGTTGCTTTCATTCAAAGCACAGCTAAACTTCCCCCCAATATGGTTGTATGCTATCATGTTAAAAAAAAAAAAACTTAACTTACCTCCATTACTGCAACCTGCTCTTGTACTTCAAACCAGTAATCCACAACTGGCATCTCAATGAATCATGGGAGGGCAGCAAACAGAAAGCTGCAGCACTTTAGACAATATTTCTGCATGTATTTATTATTCATTCTTTCTTTACTTAAAAGAATAAATAAATAAATAAAGCACCAGAAGTGAATACCTTCTAAGGCTCTTGCCATCCCTATAGTGCCTTTTTTAGGTGGTGTTCCAAAGACCAAATTACCACTGTAACAGCTATAAATAAATGCAATCTGAGGGTCATGCTGCTCAACGCTAGAAGTCTAAATCTCATGATGCACTCAATTGAAGCACTCCTCAAAATGGAGGACAACAACATTTGTGCTGTAACGGAGACCTGGTTTAAAGCAGCAGAAAGCACCCCTGCACGACCAGGCTATAACTCATTCCACACCTTTCCGCCCCAGAAAATGGAGAGAAGCTCTAAAGGCAGTGGCATCTCCATATTCATAAAGTATATGCACACCTCCAGACTAGTAGCCCAGCATAACGCATCAGAGATACGTCAGGTACAACTAACAGTGGGTAAGACAGTGATTCAGGTCATAGCCTGCTATAGGTCCCCAACCATGTCCTGAGACTCTCATTCCACATTCCTAAGCACCCTGGAAACTATTAGGATCCAACCCAACACTTTCATACTGGGTGACAACTACCCCTCCATCGACTGGGAAAACTACTCATGCACCAATACACTTGCCCAATGTTTCCTGGAATTCATTAATTCCAATGCGTTGGACCAGCTCATTCTTACCCCCACTAGAGGAAGCAACATCCTTGACCTGGTTATTACTAACATGGCCAATCATTGCTCAACACCAATAGTCAATTCCTCCCTGGTTAGATTGGACTACAAATGAATTACCATGGAAATCCACATCTCACCCACACCACCAGCAAAGGTAACCACCATGAAAAACTTCTCCAAAGTTGACTTTGTGCTCCTAAAAACAGAGGTGGCTAACTTGATGGCACACATGCAAATGGAAAATATGTGCATGCCTGCCGAATCATACACCAATGCACTGTACAAACACGTACATAAATGCATGGAACTAGCCATACCCAACAGAACCAAGACACTCTCCTCCAAAAAAAGGAAGCCAAACTGGTGGTCTCCTGCCATTAACAAACTTACAACAGAAGGAAGAAACTGTTGCAGAAAAAGGTGAAGTCCCAAGACTGGAAAAACTCACTTATTAGCCTCAACAAAAAGTTGAGATCCCTCAATAAATCCTCTAAAGCTAGCTATGAAGGCAGAATTGCAGCAGACACTAAAAACAACCCCAAAGCCTTCTACAGTTATATCAAGAATCTTCATGGCAATACCCAGATTTGCTCTGAGTTACTGCACAATGGTACCTCCTATACTGAGCCAGCAGATATTGTCAATATACTGGCCAACAGATTCAGTGCCAACTTTACACCTCTCCCCCCCAAAGGACCAATCACAATACTAAAGAATGCCAGGCACCCGGCATTACTGCAGCACAGGTTAAAGCTGCATTGTCGAAGGCCAAGAATACAGCTTCCATGGGACCCGACAATATCCCTGGCTGTATTCTACATGAACTACAAAGTGAACTGGCACTACACACCTGTGTGTCCTGTTCAATCACAGCCTCACCTCAGGCTTTGTCCCTGCAGAATGGCACACTGATACAGTCACCCTTCTCCATAAAGAGGGAGCGACTACAGACCCTGGGAATTATCGCCACATTAGCCTGACGAGTCTGATATGTAAGGTTATGGAGTGCATCATCATGGACCTAATTAACAAGGATATAGGGAATCTCCAAACTCTGGATCCCACGCAATTTGGTTTTGTGAAGGGTAGATCATGCCTGCTCAACCTTTTTGACTTCTTTGAATCAGTCACCAGAACTGTGGATGAGGGCAAGGCAGTTCATACAACCTACCTTGATCTGGCCAAGGCCTTTGATACCATTGCCCACTCAGGAATTAATGATAGACTCACCAAACTAGGCATCAACCCCTACATCACTAGGTGGGTTGCAAATTGGCTCACAGATAGAACCCACGGTGTAAAAAGTAGCAGACTCCAAGTCAGACCGCCGACCAGTCATGAGTGGAGTCCCACAGGGATCAGTCCTGGGTCCTCTCCTGTTTGGCATCTACTTCTCAGAAGTCCAGGTCAACATGGAGGGACTCTGGCTGACCAAGTTTGCTGATGATTGCAAGCTGGGAGCCATTATTAACTTCCCAAGTGATGTAGACATCCTACAGAAAGGCCTCACTGAGCCCAACGTCTGGTGTCAAAACCATGGCCTTAAGCTTAATGCCAAAAAAATGCATCATCATTCCCTTTGGGAAAAACTCAGTTCCCACTAATTACCACATTGATGGTAGCCCACTGAACACTGAAAGCATTATAAGAGATCTCGGGACACAGGTTGACAGCAACCTCTCCTTCGGCCACCACATTGCCACTGTGGTCAGAAAGTCCTTCTATGTGGCACATGTCATTACCAAGGGTTTTGCATCCATGAAGAAAGAGGTCATCTCTCTCTACTCTTCCCTCATTAGACCAATCATCAAGTATAATGCCCCTTCTTGGCAAGTACCTCACTAAACACCTGCAACAGCTGGAAAAGCCACAAAAGTACCTCACAAAGAGGATCCTAGGCCTTAAACACATGCCATACTTGGACAAACTCAAAAAACTCCAGCTTTTTTCTGCCTCATATCGTTTATTAAGAGGCAATCTCTGCTTGACTTACAAAGCCATGTCTGACCCAGCCCTGTTAGAAATCTTACACCTAAAGAAATCCCAATCTCTCCACACCACATGCTCCAGGGACCTCAACCTCATTATCACAATCAACAGAACATGCTGGATGGACAGGTTCATAACCCAGAGACTGCCCATGCTCTGGAATAGACTTCCATACATGTCAAGCAGAGCACCTCACTGGCCCTGTTCAAGAGAAATCTTGATGAGTGGATGGGAAATAGAAAGTTCACCCCGGGGATCACTCCAGTGGCTCTACTTGATAGAGGCACTGGGAACTAATGGCAGCATGATGCCAGGGCACTTCTACGAGCTAGGCTTGTAAAGGCTCTAAGGCCGTTGGCCTAGTACACACCTATGAACCTATATAAAAGTAAATATTCAAGGTGTCTGTCATTTAGCACTTTTTTCATTTCTGTAGTGATCAATCACTTGGTATGTGCAGCACATAAGCTAAGTAAAACAAGTTAGTTGTAATGAACATAAAAAAAAAAAAAAACATTTAAAATAAAATGTATCTTCTTGGCTGAACATGGGCCTCCTGGAGTGGTGGGCCACAGGTGACCATCTAAAGCACCCCTATTAAAAGTCATCACTGCCCTCAAGCTATGCATGTCTACTAATATAAACACTTCAAACAGTAAAAATCATGGGCAAGTAAGTACTGGGATAAGTAGACTTACAAAGGTGTGGAGATACAGCTACAGAACTGAATAAATGATAAAAATTATCATCCCCAAATTCTGAACTAGAGAGATATGAGCTGATGAGCTGAGCCACCCCTTCTAATATTTAACAATAAATGTGGTATATATATATATATATATATATATATATATATATATATATATATATATATATATATATATATAGTCTTAATATTACAAGCTTTAAACTGTAAATATTATCAATACTGGAATACTTATCAAAAAGGCAAATAAGGTCTAAATCCAGTTTATTGTTGTCCTTAGTTGTTAAGTATTCTATCTGCTTCAAATCAAGAGACAGAAGTGTAAACTATAATTGAAAATCCTCATCCATGTAAAATCTTTAAGACACGAAAGTATAATATATAAGCAATAACCTAACTTCAGTATCTCACATACTAAAGTGATAGTAAATGTGCCGAAATGAAGGGGCTTTTAAATGGCACAACACCATGTAAGCTCTGAAACATCTCTCTCCTTTGAAACTGAGGGAGACATTTACTCATCATGATCACTCATCAGTTGCTGGAAAGCATCAACATAATATTTATATGCATCTGGCTTCATGAAATAGAGGTTTTGGCTACAAATCCCAGGCAGCCTAGGTTCAACTAGTACCTTGGGCAACAGAGAAGGTACCAAAAGAGGGACAGCAGTATGTATCAGATGCTGGCTCCCCTTCTCAGGGGAGATGTCACTGAGTCTCACTACAAGTACTTCACCAGAAAGAAGTTCCAAAATTGTGGCAGTTGCAAACAGCATCTCTAGCAGTGCAGACCTGCCAACGAGTACATATACAGTCTAATTAGAATCACGGATATGCAGAAGTGTGTACTCACACAGAATCCAAAATAACAGGCACTGCAGCATGTTTTCCAACCAACAGAGGGGTTGCCAGAACCACACAAAATAATCTCATAATCCCTGCTGGGTAATTGTTGCATTTCCCAGAATATACCTCCCTTCCAGGTGTCCTACTCTGGCTGGAATCAGAAGGAGCAAATGGAACAGTAGAGTACAGAACTGTAAGTGGGACTAAAAAATTATAATAGGAAAAAATAGTTATCTGGAAAGATGTATTCAACTTGCACAGCATACCCCTCCTTGTCTTCAGACCCATTAACACACTCCTGTGAACTGTTTCCTGGAGGTAATGTTGTGAGGAGTTTTCTAACCTTAAAAATGAGTGAGGCCGAAACAGACCTAGAAACCTAATGCTTAACTACCATACACTACAAAAATACACAATTACTAAAACTACAGACACTTATAATAAAGTTAAACAAATTGTTAACAGTTCTTTAAAAATGACATTAACAAGTATGTACGCAAAGGAGAATTCCACCACCAAACAACAATCAGGCTTCCTGAAGGCAAGGAGGTTGTAAGCTTGACACCAAAACCAATGGACTCATGCACCTCTGAACATGAATTAAACTGTGGCATAAAAAGGTTACATTTAAAAACAAATCTTGACAAACTTACAGAAATTAGATTAAAAGGGGGGCGTGGCCAAGGATGAACACAGGATAGCAGCAGATTTCTTCAGCTCCACCAATTTCATTACACTGACAGGAATTAATTACTTAAAAAATTAATTTTTGAAGTAATTTTCTTTCTAAATACGTTTGTTTTATATAGTTCTTGAACTATATCTAAAAAAGAAAGGAAATCTTAACAATATTCCTGTCAGAAATCACTGTGGAAATTTTCCTGTCAGTTTATCAGTCTGAAATGAGTTCCAGTAAGACAAATTCTCAAGACTCCAGCATCAAGAAAGAACTTCAGTCTCTGATAATTATAATCCAGCAACTTACTGATAAAATGGATACCAAAATAGACACCTTCATAGAAAAAACTACAAAACAAATAGACCTGTTACATACAGACCTGCAACAACAGAAGATCCAGATGACAGGCATAGAAGAAGCTGTGAATGACATGGAAAATAGAATCCAAGAAGAGGAAATCAACATTGAGTTTCTGCTGAAACAAAATACACATTTACAAACAAAGCTGGATGACCTGGAAAATAGATCTAGGCAATAACATTAGGATTTTTGGACTGCCAGAAAATATTGAAGGTAACAATATTACTTCTTTTTTAACAACTTGGCTCCCTAAAACTTTAGACTTAACAGAAGCATTCTCTTTTGGTATCGAAAGAGCACATAGCTCTATAGCTAATACTAACTCTAACAAAAAATATCCTAGATCAGTTATAGTTAGATTTCTATCATCTTTTCATAAAGAGATGATTCTTAAATCTGCTTGGGCTAAAGCTCCTGTTAAGATTAATGAGACAACTGTGCGTTTTGACAATGACTATTCTTCCATGGTAATAGCTAAAAGAAAAGTTTTTCTGCCACTAATAAGGGAGCTTAAAAAAGCACAGTTTAAAACATACCTTCTGTTTCCTGCCAAGCTTAAAATCTTCCTTCCTGATGGTCCTAAGGTTTTCGATGATTTAGACTCTGCTTTACTGTTTGTCAAAGAAAAAAGGATTTTGGATAAAATCGAAGAAATGGAATGGGCTAGTCAACTGAAGCTTCGTGGAAGACTTCAGAGAAGAAGAAGAGACTAAAAAACAAATGATTTGTTATATGTTTTTTTCTCTCTCATCATTTTAGTTCATTATTAATCTTTTTGAATATAGTTCCTGCATTTCCAGAAAGCCACAAATATTTTGGAAAAGATTTAATCAAAGTTATTCTCTATGTGCAAAGAAATGTTTTGTTTCATAACCAGTCAAAATACCTGAAGATTTAATGGCAAGCTGTGATTCAATTTGTTTCTCTTTCTGAAAAGAAGTAAGGTTAGTAATTTGATACATTTTTTATCTTTACCTTTTTTCCTTCTCCTTTTATTATTTTCTTTGTTTAAACAATGACATTCTATTTAGATTATGTAGTGGGTAAAGGGTGGGGGAGGGCAGGGAGTGAACAGTAATGAAAATATCATTAATAGAATAATAACATATTTATTCCTTGTAAAAGTTTTTATAAGTTCTTCAAATGCTATTTCTAATTATACTTTCTTGATTATACTGCTTATGCTTGTTTGTAAATAATCTGTTATGCTTTAACTAATAATAATCAGAACTAAATAAGAGTAAATAATATGTTTTATTTTTAACTCTATTAATATAAACAGTAAGTAACATTCCATTGTATATACTTCTTACAGCTTTCTCTTACATTTTTTTATTTCTAACTCACTCCCTTTTATTTTCTACTCTCTTTTTCTTTTCTTTATTAATATATAGAAATGCTTTTGATTGTGTGGGCACAGTGAATAATAGGATTTGTATGAAAATTGAGTTGGGAGAAGAATGTTGAGTTTTATTGCTTGTTGGTAATTTTGGGCTTAATTTCACTTACATAGAGGCTATAATGATCTGTGGAATACATTGTGAAGGTTTTGTCATGTTTAGATGCATTTACACTGCTAAATGAATGTTTGTCACTAGTTTTTAATAAGTTTCCCGCCAAAATGTTAAGAGAGACAATCTGAGATGTGGGCTGTCTCATGCACAGTGTTCATTAGTTACTTCAGAAGCTTCAGCTCACAGAATTCTCACAGAGAAACTGAAAGCAGTTAGTATAACCTTTGACATAGTTATCACACTGACACACCACAGATTCAGGAAAATACTCTATTCATAAAATATGTCAGTTATAATGTTTTGTTTCATAACCAGTCAACATATCTGAAGATTTAATGGCAAGCTGTGATTCAATTTGTTTCTCTTTCTGAAAAGAAGTAAGAGGCTGTAATGGTCTGTGGAATACATTGTGAAGGTTTTGTCATGTTTACATACATTTACACTACTAAATGAATGTTTGTCACTAGTTTTAATAAGTTTCCGCCAAAATGTTAAGAGAGACAATCTGAGATGTGGGCTGTCTCATGCACAGTGTCCATGAACTACTTCAAAAACTTCAACTCACAGAATTCTCACAGAGAAACTGAAAGCAGTTAGTATAACCTTTGACTTAGTTATCACACTGACACACCACAGATTCAGGAAAAATACTCTATTCATAAAATATGCCAGTTATAATGAGTCTAAATGATGTAGTTTCTTGTAGTAAGCAAATGTCTTATTTTAGAAGGCATAGAAAATGAAACATTTATTTAAATGTTTTTGAAAATTTACTTAACAGCAGCATAATAATCTGTGTTAAAAATTTGTGTTCCAAACATATACTTTACTATAACTCATTTAATTCATCTGATTGACAAGCATAAATAATCTTATAACTCTATTCTGGAAGAAATGTCATGTGATATATTTTAAAGCAGTAGGTTAGCATGATTGTAAAATCTGGTTACTAAAATGTGTTTGCTGTGCATTATTTTGTATAAAGCAGACAGATTTATTCTAGGGACAGCAAGTAGGATAGTGCTCAACTAAGACACAACTCAGTGAGATCAGATATATATATATATATATATATGTGTGTGTGTGTGTGTGTGTGTGTGTGTGTGTGTGTGTGTGAGTGTGATGGCTTTTTTTTTTTTTATATAATAATGCAAGTGTTTTTGAGAATCTGCATAACTATCCAATATGATTTATAATAATTTCTATGAATACAATATTTTACTCTATTGACAAAATAAATGTTTGTCACAAGTTTTAATAAGTTTCCCGCCAAAATGTTAAGGGAGACAATCTGGGATGTGGGCTGTCTCATGCACAGTGTCCATGAACTACTTCAAAAGCTTCAACTCACAGAATTCTCACAGAGAAACTGAAAGCAGTTAGTATAACCTCTGACCTAGTTATCATACTGACACACCACAGATTCAGGAAAATACTCTATTCATAAAATATGTCAGTTATAATGAGTTTAAATGATGTAGTTTCTTGTAGTAAGTAAATGTCTTATTTTAGAAGGCACAGAAAATGAAACATTTATTTAAATGTTTTTGAAAATCTACTTAACAGCAGCATAATAATCTGTGTTAAAAACTTCTGTTCCAAACATATACTTTATTATAATTCATTTAATTCATCTGATTGACAAGCATAAACAATTTTATAATTCTATTCTGCAAGAAATGTCATGTGATATATTTTAAAGCAGTAGGTTAGCATGATTGTAAAATCTGGTTACTAAAATGTGTTTACTGTGCATTATTTTCTATAAAGCAGACAGATTTATTCTAGGGACAGCAAGTAGGATAGTGCTTAACAAAGACACAACTCAGTGAGATCAGATATATATATATATGTGTGTGTGTGTATGTGTGTGTGTGTGTGTGTGTGTGTGTGTGTGTGTGTGTGTGTGTGTGTGTGTGTGTGTATGTGTATGTGTGTGTGTATGTATGTGTGTGTGTCTGTGTGTATGTGTGTGATGGCTTTTTTTTTTTTTTTTTAATAATGCAAGTGTTTCTGAGAATTTGCATAACTATGCAATATGATTTATAATAATTTTATGAATACAATATTTTACTTTATTGACAATAATGAGTTTAAGTAAATGCTCATATACAAACAATTCAAGATTTTTTTTTTTTTGGAAGCTGTTAATAGTATTCACATGACAGAAAATAGATGCATCTTAATATATGTAATGTCTGAATCATATTAGCCAAAGTTTTTGATTTAAATGAATGTTAGAACCTAATTTTCTCTCCTCTTGATTTCTAACATCAAGATTATTTGAATGCTATTTGAATACAAGTGTTATATATTACATAGATCTATATAGTAGTATGAACAGTTTAAAAAAAAAAAAAAAAAAAAAAAGTTTATTTTAGTTTATATGATGCTGTTTTACCAAATGTGTAGTTTTGTCTTGATAGATAATTGAATTGAAAACTGTTAACCTCAGTTAAATATAACTAGTATTAAATTGATAAGGTGGTAGCTGAGGTACTGCTGCTTAGGGTAGGGGGTTAACTTGAGTAGTAAATACTACTCTAAGTTGGAGTTTTCAACTCCAGGCTGGATGCAAGGTTTAATCCTTACATTATTTTCATTTGTTCATTGTTATATGTATATAGTTTTGACATCCACAATATATTTTGTACACTCATTGTCACTACAAACAAAATTGAATCCTATACAAAATCCCATAAAAGATTTAATAAATACAGCTATATTTAAAGATACACCTAAAAGAGGAGATGTAACATTATTTATCTTGTTATTTGTTATTTCGATCATAAGATTCTTGAGTTTTAAAAATGCCAAATGACATCTTTAAAAGGAATTTCTTTAAACATTAATGGATTGAATAATCCGTGTAAAAGGGCAAGCCTAATAAGATACATTAATTTACACAAGGCCAATTTAGTCTTCCTGCAAGAAACCCATCTCTTGAAAAAAGATATTGATAAACTAGCCACTAATAAGTATACAGTATTGGTTAGTTCAGAGCACACTCAGAAAAAAAGAGGAGTGGCTATTTTATGGAATAAAAGTATGCCCATTCCTAAAACCATCAGGTCTTATCAGGATGACAAAGGAATGTTTTGTATGGTTACAATACAAATTAATGGGAAGACTTACACTTTAATTAATGTATATTGGATACCTGGAATTGGTATTAATACAGTGAAACATCATATTGATAAGATCATATCATTCTCTATAGGGGATATTATTTTAGCTGGTGATTTTAATTGTATACTACATGAAAGTGATACTACCACTATAAGGAAAAGAAGAATTACATCTAATGCAAAACATTTAAATGATTTTGCTAATTCTTATCATTTGAATGATATTAATAATCAGATAGATTCAAAATCATTACCATACACCTTTTTTTCTAACAGATACAAAACTTATTCAAAAATAGATAGGGTCTTTATTTCTAACCAGATGGTAACAGATTTAATTAATTCCAAAATCATTTCATGTCCTATATCTGATCATAACTCAATTGTTTTTGAATTCATGATAAAAATACTCATAATGTTCAGATCAAAAGGATACCAGCATACTTAACTCAGCTAAAAGACTATAAAGTATATATACTTTCAGAAGTACAACATTTTCTAGACATAAATAATACTCCTGAAGTCTCCATTGTCTATGTTTGGGATGCCTTAAAATCATATCTATATGGACAAAGTATCAGATGGTATAATAATAAAAGGAAATCTTGGGATAAGGAATTGTTAGATATTCAAAGTAAATTAGACTCTTATAAACATAATAATAAAGAAAATATTATGGACAAGAAAGTTATTGAAGAAATAAACAAACTAAATGAGAAATACAAAGAAATTTTAACTCATAAAGTTAAAATAACTTTAGAAATATAAGTTTTGTCTTATTCAATAAGCCCCAAATACTTACATAGACTTAAAATAAAACAAAAGATTGAATAAACAAAACCATATCAAAGAAATCTTTTCTCTAAGGAAAAGAAGAATGTTTCTAGTATACCAGAAATACTGGAAGAATTTAGAAATCACTTTCACAAGATTAACCATAACAACATTAACATGGAACCTAAAGATAAAATAAAGGAGTTTATAACCACAAACATGAATAAAACGCTTAATAAACAACAGATTAAACTATTGGACAAGAGTATTTCATATACAGAAGTTATTACACAAATAAATAAGCTTAAATCAAACAAAGCACCGGGTAATGATGGTATTATACCAGAGATATATAAAATCCTTTCTAAAACTACATATTCATTAATACATAAGGTTTTTATTTTGGCCCAAACTGAGTTAATAACCCCCCCATCTTGGCAATATACATTTATTTCACCAATTTTAAAACCTAATAAAGATCCAACTAGATGTTCTTCATATCGACCCATCTCATTACTTAATGTTGATTATAAAATGTTTATGAGTATTTTTGCTGATAGATTGAAGACAATCATCCCGCATTATAGATATAGATCAGACGGGCTTCATTGTAAATAGAAATACTTTTGATAATATAAGAAGAACTTTAACATAAATTGATTTTGCAAATAGGAAAAAGAAAGATTTAACACTTATTAGTCTTGATATAGGTTCAGCATTTGATTCAGTAAGTTGGGACTATCTGTTTACCTTACTGAAATGCACAAACTTCTCTGATGCATTTGTAAATTTAATTGAGCATTTATACAAAGGAACGCTGGCTTATATTAAGGTAGGAACATATGTTTCACAAAAAAGTACCCATTCTTAAAGGTACAAAGCAAGGATGTCCACTTTCTCCACTATTATTCACTTTAGTAATGGAGCCTTGGGCTAATTTGATTAGAAAAGTACTGACATAGAGGGTTTTGAAATAGACTTAAAATACAACATCAAAAATTCAACTTTTGCAGATGATGTTCTAATTACATCAGCAGGATCTAATTCTTCTATGCAGTCTTTATTTGATAAAATGATGAATTTTAAAAGTATTTCTGGTTTAATATTCAATGAAGAAAACTAAAATACTACCTATATATACACGAAAAAATATTCTCATTAGTGATTTTACTAAATATGTACCCAATTCAGGTCAGATAACTTATTTAGGTATAATACTATCTAAAGATATTAAATCTATTATATATAATAACTATAATACCTGTTTTCTTAATATACAAAATCTTTTTAATACCTGGAATAATATGTTTTTTACTATGGAGGAGAGACTTACAATTATTAAAATGATAATATTCCCCAAGATTTTATACTTAATACAATCAATAATACTTTCACCTACAAAAATAATTATCAAGAAACTGAATACAATAATGCTAAATTTCTTATGGGCACCTAATAGACCTAGGATTGCATTAAAGAAACATACTAATAGCTGGTCTCAAGGGGGTATTTCTTTTCCAGACTTTAATTTATATATTATCTCTTCTATTATAAAAGTTATTACTTTATTAATAGATCAGTCATATATCGCAAAATGGAAAGATTATTGGGAGCTAATTAGTATGCACTTCATGAAAATCTCCTTAACACATAAAAATATGATTGTAAATAACTCCATGTTGTGGTTGCTAAAGGAATTTTGTACTTCACCTATTACACCTAAACATATGGTTTGTTACCCATTAAATATTATTATTAGTTATTGTAACTTTATATTCATGCACCCTAAGTATAGGGAATGGAATTTTATTGTATTCCCTATAATGTATACTCAGGGTATGCTTATGTCATCTACTTCTGAAGGAGATCATTTAGCTATAGATAATGATCTAAAGTACTGGTATCAGCTGATATCTGATAATAAAGTTAAAAATCTAGATTTCTTAAAACAAGAATTTGATCTAAGAGAAACTTGCTGGTTAGAGGTTCAGATCTTTAGACAACATCTCATAGATAGAATAGATCTAATGTCTATAACAGTTAAAGAATCTATTCCAAAACTGATTGATTACTTGGTATTAAATTTACAGCATAAAGTTTTTGATAAAGGTAAACTTTCATATATACATAAAATTATCAGACTAGAAACTTTTTACAGTGTAGATTCATACTGGAATTATTTCACCTCTATTAATGGGGACCCACCAACTCAACAAGACAAACAATATATATTGGAATCTGCTTATAGAACTACATCTTCCATTGTCTGGAGACTTTATACATGGAAATTTTTACATAGATCTTTTTATACACCTTTGATGATGAATAAAATAAATAATAAAGATAATCTATGTAAGAGATGTAATGTAGAAATTAATGCTGAATGGGCTCATATGTTTTATGACTGTATGAAGTTGAAAGAATACTGGAAGTCAATTAATGAATTTTTGCAGGCTCTTTTACAGATAATTTCATTATTTCTAAGTCTCTTATATTATTCAACACACCTGTACCTCAATGTGTTAAAAGATTAAGCTTCCCTTGTTATGGTCTATCCTAGCAGTGGCCAGGAAAATAATAACTAGAAATTGGATTTCAGATACACCTCCTTCGCTCAATGAATTTAAAATGTTATGAATATAATGTGCCATATGGAAATAAGCACAATTAGAATGAGAACAACTAGAAAAACATCATATTATATTGTATGGGATAATTTACAAAATTTGTTAAAAAAATTCTAATTTCAATAGCACGGTATTTTAGTTTAATTAATTGATCTGATTGTAGTGGATGTCTTTGTAAATACTTTAGTTGTTTTGTTGAATATTATAATAATACCTATTTTTAATTACTTGTATAAAATTGTTATGATATTTCTCTTATATGTTAAAACAATAAACCTGTTTTGAAAAAAAAAAGAAATTAGATTAAAAAAGAATGCTATTACCATAGTTAAAACAGAACTTGAATCATTATTTATCCCATTCTACTACTCTGGAGTTTCCAACTCATCTACCTCAAAACATCTTCTTCAAACACTCATTTACTTAAAACAAAGAACTGTACACCAGAATCATAAAGATATGTCCATGAACATGATGGTACCAAACTCATGCTGGCAAAATATAACGCCTCAGAAGTCTTTAAAAATAAATGTAGCATTGTAGAAAACAAGACTGATTTCATCCTCTCTGGATAAAGAGAGTTACCCTTGCAACAGACTTCAGAAATCTATAACTGTTGAAATAGCACAAAATATTCAATATATCCAGCAACATATACAGCACTCAGTAGCAGTTTCTCAGCTGAACTTGCAATGATAACTGATTTGCAGGATGCATTACAATAAAATCATGTGTCCCTAAAAGAAAGCTGCAGAAAGCTTACAGAGACGCCTGTGTATTCCTCAAGAGTGGACTCTTCAGAGGGGAAACCCCTGAGCTCAGTCTTCAGTCAGTCTTATTTGTCTGTTGTTTACTGTACACTTATATAAAATACAATAATGCACACCAAAAAAAATATAAGCAGAAGTGTTAACTGTCTATACAATATGCATCAGTTCAGCAGTTTAAATAGTCAAAACTCATACAAGCAGTATGTGCAAAACATTTTTAAAAAAGCAGATTCAGCAAACTGATTTATTTTAAAATACTTGGGTAATAAAGTCTAGATCCAGGAAAGGAAAGAATTTTTTAAAACAAAGACATAAAATAATTTTAATGGAGTTCAGAAACACATAGTGAAAAACTGCAATCTTTACTCCCGAGAAATGCCATTCAGCCATTCATTTTAATACTTACTTTAGCTAATTCATGACCAGGGCAGCTAGACCATAAAAAAACAATAAAGGACATGTTAGAACACTACACAGAAACACACTGACAAATCTCTACCGGTGATATAAGCATTTCTAAGTCACTAACATCATATGCTTGACAAATGGAATTAAAATCAAAGCTCCTGTCAATAACCCATCAGGGCAAACATGAAAACTCCACAAAAGGGACACTGGGAGAATTAAGCTTTGAGAGACAGCAATGTTGAGCATTGCACCATTCCTGAAAAATAAAATATGTTGAGTATATCACATAGTAACTTTGACTTTACTCACAGCATAATCCCTAGCACCAGAGATTGCTGTGTTCCACAAACTGCTCTGCTAAGAAACATAACATATGAACAGCTTAAAATGTAAGTATATCAAAGATGTTAACTAATCCACTACCAAATAAAATTGCTACTGGTAATGGATTTCTTTTCAGAAAGATCTGCAGCAAGAGCTCTTTAAAGGAAATGTCTCATTCCAATTCCACTTTGGAAGTGGTTGTGATCTATGAAGGGTGGGATGATGCTCTCTGCTAGACAGCAAGTGGCATCTCAGCTGGCCAATAGGTAACCAGATATACTGCTGAGGAAAAAACTCCTGCCAAATCATCTGCCTCTTTAATGAGTCTATATTCTAGATAATAACGATAACTATAAATACATACATGGATGACATATACTGTATTATAGCTAATATTAACATTTGTGGAACACAGAATGTGCTCTGTATCATGACATGACAGTAAAATGTCTTTACTGTAGGGTATATGCAAAGTCCTGAAACCATCCAGGACATTGGAAATGTTTTTTTCTAAGAGTTTTTAGAGGAGAAGTTCAAAAGAGAAGGGGAAAAAAGATTGTCCCTATGATGTGAGACTGGGTACGTATGTCTGCAGTTTTAGTAAATGTAACACTGTTCTTAGTAACAATGTTCTGTCTAAAATGTCATATGCTATGTTATACACTGACAGGGGCATTTACCATTATTTGCTTCATTAAAATGATTTATTTTCATATAGAATGCTTATGGGGAAACTTATGGGGAAAAGGGCTTCCTAATGAGTCATCACATCTGAAGTTATTGGGTTACAACTCTTTGAAACAATTTGCTTTTAAAAGTTGTTTTTCTTATTCAAAAACTCATTTTGTCATGGGTGCGGTGGGGGTTGTGCCCTCACATCTCCAAACACAAGTAACCACACAACCTAGGGGAAGGTATAAAACAACTTTTAAAATGTCATTGTTTTAGTGGGTTGAATCCACAATAATTTTGGCCATAAGTCATTAAGGTTCTAGAACAAAAAAAAATCCAGTGATAGCACCTAAATATCACTGCTGAGTGCTGCTAGCAATGAAAATTAAACAAACCCCCCCCCCCCCCCTGCTACGAGCAATGAAAATTAAACAAACCGCCACCATTGTATTACCACCATTACTGGGCAACAAGGATTACTCTGTACATCAGCACAAAACAACTTCTGTATTTGTACAGTCAAACCTATCCTATTTTTGGGTTTACAATTTTTAAATGAACTAGTCAATTCCCTAACACTACGTTACTATGCTCCCAAATTCAAAATTCACTGGTTGAATCCATTGTCATATATGTGTGGCAATGAATGAACTTGCAGAATAGCTTCTCAAATGGAAAAAAGTAGAACAAGGTTAATGAGTCATTGTATAGCAGCAATAATTCACAACCATCATGAGGTCTATAATGAACTACTCATGACAGTGGCAGAATTACATTCCCTTCTTTGCCTAAGGAGTAAATCACATCATCGCAAGTAAATCCCCGAAGCAATTTATATTAACCCATTAACCAGAAACTGATGTAGGGAAGGACAACATTCATGATTAACTATAGTATTTTCTATGAAAAATCTCTCTTGGCAACATTAGTGTTTTGTGCCCCACACTAAGGCTTTGAAAGAGATAGGCTTCATCAGTGAAGTAAGCTGCTTATCCATCACTGTTACATATTAGTGAAAGAATTAAACTGAGACCAGTGCACATACACAGATACAAGACATACAAATAAATCAAAATGTCTATTAATAAACAAACAAAGAAAACGCATCTATGAGACTTTCGTAAGAAATGCAGTTTATATGTTTACATGTATGACATATGACATAATTAAATAAATTGGAACACAACAGCAGTTCAGAAATAAACTGTACTCTGTGCTGTTTTTTTTTTCACACTGAGACACTCTCTCACTTTAAGTGAAATGTGACCCTTTCTCAAAGGTGTGCCCTATTTAATAAAATCAGTTAATTCTAAACATTAGTGCTGCTCTGACAAGCATGCAGAAATGTGTAAAATTTAGTTCTTCTCCTTTGCATATCTGTCATGTAGCTCTCCAACGTCTTCCTGGGATACTTTGATCCATGAAAAACAAACTTCCTGCACGGTGGCAATTGCAAGGCTCAAGAAACAAACTAAGTCAGGAACCAAAGAATGAGAGCCAGCAAACAGTGACTAGAATGAAAATCTGTATTGATAAACAAAATCACAGCATATTGCAACAGTTACAAACCGGTTTCGGCTGGCAAAGCACAGCCTTCTTCAGTGTACAAAAAAATCATGACATACAAAAGCTGTATATATACAATAAGCAGGCATCCTATTGGCCAGGTTCTAAAGATGTTTGTTAAGTCCCGGGGGAAATAACCCTCCCAGTCTAATAATCCATTTCTTTTCTTTTATATTTAATATGGAATGCCATCCAGTTTTGTTTGCCCTATTTCCAAATATCATATCAATGACAATAAAGTTGAACTTGCATATTGGATGAACTAGTGTGTGTTTGTAGAGCGCATTCTGCATCCTTTTTTGTTTGATGCTACTGATGTGTTCGGAGATACGTATTCTGAGGGGTCTGGACGTTTGTCCAACATAAAATGAACCACAGTAACAAGAGGCCAGGTAAATGATCCAATCACTGGAACAATTAGAGAAAAACTTCAAATCAAACACCTGGGGGCAATTCCGACTAGAAAATTGTTTGGACTTATTTATATATTTGCAATTGTTGCAATGTCCACATGGATAACAACCATATAGTGGTGCACCAGAAAGTGTTGTTTGTACCAATTCATGTGTATTGATGTCCCTGTGTTTGTAATGATTGAAATAAGAGTTAAGGTTTTTGCCTTTCCTATAAGAAAATAGGCAACTGTCAGGGATAATACTGTTGATATCCAAATCACATTGTAGAATGTTCCAATGCCTCCGAACACTTTGAATGAGGCGGTTGGAATTACGGGCATTTGTAGTCTTGAATCTGAGAGGTTGAGATGTCCTGGTATCATGTGTCTTATATGTAAGTAAGCCCATTCTCTCCATAGAACAGACCTTATTGCTGGCCATGGATATGTCACCACTTCTATACCCACGAGACTTGAATCTGGTAGTAATGTCAGATTTGTGTTTCAAATAAATAGTCTCATCTGAGCAAATACGCTTAGCACGTATAAATTGTGACTTAGGGATGTTTCGTGCTATGTGAGGTGGATGGTAACTAGAAGCATGTAGGATGGAATTATATTCTGGGAACTTTCTGTATATCTCTGTGAATAGAGTGTGATCAGGGGCCCTCTGGATTAAGACATCCAAAAATGTAATGGTGTCCCTATTGAAACTAACAGTAAGATGCAGACCCCAAGTATTGTTATTTAAGTAAGTGACAAATTCCATCAGGGAACCTTCATCTCCCTTCCATACCAACCAAACATCATCAAGATAACGTCTCCATATATCAATCTGTGACAAAAAGATGTTACTGTCCCTGTCATATATGATATAATTCTCAACAAAAGCCATGAAGAGATCAGCATATATAGGGGCAAAAGATGCCCCCATAGCTGTCCCTTTGGTTTGCCAAAAGCATTGTTCCTTGTAATAAAACACATTACTTGTGAGAACATATTGTGCTAAACCAACCAAGAAGGTGTTGAAGTCTGAGCTGTATAAGTTTGAGACTTCGAGACAATAGGCTAGTGCATTAAGTCCATCTTGGTGTGGAATGTTCGTATACAGGGCACTTACATCCAAAGTACATAGTAACCAACTGGGCTCAAGCTGTGTGTCAGAAACAATCTGTAGGAAGTTTGTGGTGTCCTGTAGACGTGATCGGATATTAGGTAACAAAGGTTTTAGATGTTTGGTCAGAAATAATGAAAGGGGTTCGGTGAAGTATCCTCTACCAGATACAATAGGCCTGCCTGGTGGATGAAAAAGATCTTTGTGAATTTTAGGCAGAAAATAAATGTATTGATTGGTGGGATCATGGACCAAAAGTTGATTCATAGTATCATTAGTTATGATAGCCTCCTCCCTAGCTTGTTGTAAATACCTCTCTATCTGTTTACTGAACATGTTGGTTGGGTCTATGGACATATGCGAGTAATATCTTTGATCATTAAGTTGTCGCATAGCCTCATTGTCGTAATCAACCCAATTTAAAACAACCACAGCACCACCTTTGTCAGCTGAAATGATAACAATTTCCCTATTATTTTGGAGTTCCAGAATAGCTTGTTTTTCATCAAAAGATAAATTGTTATGTTTTAATGGAATATCTGAACCCAAAAAGTGTAAATCCTTGAGTACGCTATTCTGAAACTGCAATACCATCTGATGCATTGGTGGTGAGAAATTGGATTTGTGGTATGTAAATCTATCATGATCATAAGCAGAGTCAGAATCACCAAAAAACAACTTTAAATTCAAAAGACGACAAAAAGCAACAACATCCTGAGCAAATGATTCCTCGGACACAGTAAAACCTGGAATGAATGTAAGACCTTTATTTAACATTCTAGTCTGTGTCTGAGATAATTCAAAATCTGACAGATTTAAAACATTGTGATATGATGTGTTCATTTCGCCAGCGCAATGTTCAGAAGACCCTGAATGTTGTCTATTTCTGCGGTGTTTGCGTCCGCCCCGCTTGGTTTTGGGCCTAAAGGGGTTAACCCTGGTGTTTTTTTTGGGGTTGGTGACCCTGAGACTGCTGTAGATTCATTATCAGTGCATGATGAGGTATCCTCAAAAGAGGAAGTGGTCTCCGTATCATGCCTTCTTAGGATTGATCTTGGTCGTTTCCTCTTGTTGGTGGGTTTAAATGGCATTGTAGAAAACCTAACATGTTTAGAACTAGATAAAAATGGGGTGTCCCTTTTGTAATCCTCCTGGTCCCTGGTAAATTTTTTGTTTTTTCTGGACTTAAGTTCAGTGTCAAGCTTCCGTAAATCTGAAGCCACATTATTTAGTGATTTCTTAAAAAACGGTTCCTCCTCATAAACCCTTAGTTTGCTGACCAAAATATTAATTTCTTCCAATTCTTTGTCAATGGCCCTGTTATGAAACTTAAATAGTTCAACAACAAATGCCATAGTTGCTTCTTGTTGTATTTTATACCATCGTTGATTGAGTTCATCATCCGCATTGGTAACATGGGGAATAGTGCGTATACGCAGTCCCCTTGGAGTGATTCCTGCAGTCTGGTAAGCTTTAAATAATTTGCTATGCCAGATATTAGATCTGAGTGATCTAAGATGCTTGTTTAAATTGTCAAAAAGCATGCTGCAATTGGATTCTGAACCAACCAAATCAGACCCCACAGTGTTCCCTTGAGAAGAACCGAGTCCAAAGACCCCAAGGTCCTCTCTATCAGCAGCCAGCCCACGAATGAAGCTGGAAAAATCCATATTGTAACACCAAAACAATAATGGTCAATGACCTAGAATGAAAAAAAGAGCAAGCTGGCAATAATGGCCAAAATACAACCACGTCAGTTACTTAATAGATGAATACCAATAATGTATGGACCATAACAGCATACAACGTCAAATGACAAAGCTACATCCAAATGACCAATTTTGTGGATATGGAACACTGGGAAAATTCTGATTGGTTTGTGCAAAAAAATATATAATATCACAATAATTTAAGAAAAAAAGCCGACACGCCAAGGGAGGAAGAAGCTCAAAAATGTTTAAGTATGTGTAATATCTATATTTGACACTGAACAGACCCAAAAAGTACTCAATATTGACAAAATGTCATCAAATGATAACCTGTTTAAGCTTGGTTGTAAACCATTAGAATCAAGGGACCAAGAGGAAACAAAAAATGGGAACCTGACATATTCCAAGAAAAAAGTAAAAATTATAATAAGTAGCAATTAGGGGGTAATAAGACAGTCCGCTGTGATATCCCTACAGCAGAAACCTATTGGATAAGAGCAATAACCTGATATGAGGTAATAAACTAGATGTATAAAAATGTAAATCCCAAAACTTGGTTTGCAAGTCCCAAGAAAAATTCCACTGGAACCTATTCCAACATAAGTATATAAAAAATGGTCAGTGATTAATAGAGAAAAATGGTTTATGGTGGTCGGTCCTACCATCCAAATTAAATATGTATATATGACATACCTTGGCAAGCAAACTGTTATAAATGGAAACCATACAGAGTGGAATGTAACAGGGATTCCAATGCATATAAATAAGAAATATAGGTCCTTGTGAATTGTACTTGCTTAGGCGAAATGGACATTGAACATACCCATATGTCATCAATACAATAGTTATTAATGATTCTGAATTGAAAGAACCAACAAATTGTGCAATAGGTAAAAAGAAGCAATATCTAATAGCCAAAGTTGTAAATAGCAATTATTAAACCACTAGATTATATAGTAGAAAAAAGTGATATCAAATAATCAAAATCACAGTATATGTCCAAAGAGCATGTATCTAAATATTAAGTATGTTCCAAATGGTACAAAATTAGTTGTCAGTAAAAAAATTATACCTAAGAATCATGTCTAAATAATCATGAACATGTTCATGAAAAAGTAGTAAAATATCCACTCAGATCGTAATAACGTATATGCATTAATAAACCCTGTCCATGTTTCCTACTGAAATTGAAGAAAATACTAAACAGTAGTTCCATGGTAAAAAATAAACATAATATCAGCTGTATAAGCCCATAGCATTTTCAGTAGGAAGCGGGTAATATAATAGAAATAATACTTGTATTAATAAACACACATGCGATCAAAATGTTGATCAAAAGTCCGACCCTGAACCAGTCCAAATGTTAATAATCCAAGACGCACTAGGTCCACGCATCCAATGAAGTAAGCGGAACAGACTGTAGGACATCCGAACCTCTCAGTGAATTCTGTAGTATGAATAAAGTCCCCAAGTCCAAAACATAATAACTGTATGCAAAAAACAAGTCCAAAAAGACATGTATGCCAGAACCCACCAGTAAATATGTCCAAATGTTGAAATTTACACAACCAAGTGCACGTACCACTGTTTTAGCCTTCTTGAAGTGTCCAAAATCCAACCCGAAAAAAACGGGTGAAAAACCATATACAGACTAGCGACTGTAAAATGCGTGGTGTTTAGATGTTAAAGTGCGTACATCCGAACCCACCAGTAGCTTACGTAACCAGTAATGATAAGGTTTAACCCAAAACCGAATAACAAAACTAGCCACAGTATCTGTAATGAAACAACCAGACCTGAAGGTGTCCAAAGATTTAATCCCGAAGCTGTATCCTGCACGAACATATAGTTTGAAGAATAGCAGGCCCAAAAAATTGCTTGTTCATGGCAAACACGCAGGGTGCGTACTGTGAAGTACCGTAAGCCCAACAAAATTCACAGATGGCAAACCGATAAAGAACCAAGCCAGCAAGTTGCTGCAAATGTAAAATTTGAAGTAATTTAGATAAAATCCAAACAAAAAGCTGGATTGAAGAGACGCTGCACTGGAATACAAGCAGCAGTCCCAGAGTCACCGGCCCCAGCAGGATGTAGAAAGGAAGTGCAACATGAAAAACGAACTTCCTGCACGGTGGCAATTGCAAGGCTCAGAAACAAACTGAATCAGGAACCAAAGAATGAGAGCCAGCAAACAGTGACTAGAATGAAAATCTGTATTGATAAACAAAATCACAGCATATTGCAACAGTTACAAACCGGTTTCGGCTGGCAAAGCACAGCCTTCGTCAGTGTACAAAAAAATCATGACATACAAAAGCTGTATATATACAATAAGCAGGCATCCTATTGGCCAGGTTCTAAAGATGTTCATTAAGTCCCGGGGGGAATAACCCTCCCAGTCTAATAATCCATTTCTTTTCTTTTATATTTAATATGGAATGCCATCCAGTTTTGTTTGCCCTATTTCCAAATATCATATCAATGACAATAAAGTTGAACTTGCATGTTGGATGAACTAGTGTGTGTTTGTAGAGCGCATTCTACATCCTTGTTTGTCTAGTCGGAATTGCCCCCAGGTGTTTGATTTGAAGTTTTTCTCTAATTGTTCCAGTGATTGGAACATTTACCTGGCCTCTTGTTACTGTGGTTCATTTTATGTTGGACAAACGTCCAGACCCCTCAGAATACGTATCTCCGAACACATCAGTAACATCAAACTTTTAGTTTTTTTGTAAAGAAACTAAAGTTGAAAACATATTTGAGCCATTGTTTAATAACTGGAATTTCTATTAACTGCAACTAATTATTTTCACTTACTTTTCTGGAAGAGATCCATTTGAAAATGAAAAGACCAAAAAGTAATCCTTGGAATATCTATACAGAAAGTGTAAATATAATTAAGCGTATAAAAAGGACAGAATTACAGTGATTCAGGGTAATCTTCTGGGGCTGAGACAGTGATAAGTAGACAATAATGGTGCCACTGTCAAAATATTCCAAACTGATTATAACACACCAAAAAGTTTATTATAAAACCTTTAAAACACATTTAAAAATACAAAAATGAAATATTCACTTATAGACATTTCTATTATAAGCTCATTTTTACAGCAGAACAAATAAGTATTGTATTTATATTCCATAACAATTCACAACTTCTCTCTACGTCTTTTAATCAAAACTGGCTTTAAACTAATGGCATTATTCAAACCAGGAAAACAGTCTGCCTGCAATCTAACTATCCATTCAACCTCTTTAAGTTCTAGAAAATTATTCATATCTCCTTTTCTCAGACCTGTTTGCACTATATCCAATATTCTAAATTTAAAAATGTGCTGCTCTCCCTTATCTTGAACATGTTTACTTAATGCATTTGTTGCAACACTTCTTCTTATATCAGATTTATGTTCTATAATACTTTCTTTAAGCTTCCTAGTTGTCTTAGCAACATAGAACGATGAGCATACTGTGCAGGTTGCCAAATATACCACTTGTAACATATTGCAGTTTGTCAGTGCTTTCACCGTAAACACTTCTCCCGTAGTGGGATGTTTAAAATAATCTGTACCTTCATATACGTCATTACAACAAGAGCAATTGTAGCATTTTCTTGTTCCTACTGTTGTCTCTAATTTAACTGTATTTAATTTAAAATCTTTATAGAATTTATTTTTTATTTATTTTATTTTATTTTATTTTATTTTACATTTGTTGACCGGGAGGATCCGACTGGATGCATGTCCATTTTCAGCGGAGGCCCGGGGAGAAAAGCTCCAAAACACAGGTTACAAAACACTTAACTAAACAATGAAGCAAAATATACATTCAAAATAAGAGCATTCTAACTTATTCTTTCTAATTTATTTTAAATGTAAGAGGAGTAGGATAGTAAGGAGATGTAGAATATTCATGAGTTATAGACAGTTATTACATTCTAGAGTGGACTATCCCGGGTTTAGGCAATGGCAACTTCGCATTGAGCCCAGATGAGTTTTTAGCTTAGCTTTAAATTGACTTAAAGTAGAGATGGATATAATATCATGGGGAAGTTTGTTTCAAATTTTACCTGCAGCGTTGGAGAGAAGGAAGTCTCCAGCAGAGTTATTAGTTTTGAGTGATTGGATTAGGAGACGGTTGGATGACCTCAATGGGCGGGATTATTACAAAGGGAAGTAGTGCTTTGAGGGAAGGAGCATATTCAGGGTTATATATGATTTTGTGAGTAAGGACTAGTAGGTTGAAAGTAATTAGGTTAGGAAGCTCAGACCAGTTGAGTTTGGCTAAATTGGTACAATGATGGGTCCTATATGGGGACCCAGTAACAAACCTTGCAATATGATTGTAGCATTTAGAGAGTTTGTTCATGACAGTTTTACTTATATTGTGAAGTAAGGGGACGAGTACAGGAGTGATGAGAGGAGGTGAGTCTGGGCAATGGCCATTTTAGCTTGGGGGGTCAGGAAGCTTTTTATTTTATATAAAGAGCCTAGCTTTTTGTTAATGGTCTTAATTATTTGGCTTGCGTGTATATCAAATTTTAGTTTGTTGTCTATGGTTACCCCTAGTAATTTTGTCGAGAGGTCTGGAGAAATAATGGTCCCATCCTTTGCTTGGATAGTAAAGTTAATGGGGTAGGACTTTTTTGTTGGAAGAAACAACAACATTTTAGTTTTTTTTTGGATTGAGAATCAGGCGACGACTGGAGAGCCAGTTTTCTATTTTGCTGAAAGTAGACTGGGTTAACAGTTGTAAATCTGAAGGGTAGTACCAGAGCAGATTAACGTGGAATCATCTGCATATTGTATACAACTGGCATTAGGAGTAACTGTATGCAGATCATTGATAAAATGGAAAATAATAGCGCCCTAGAATAGATCCTTGAGGTACTCCTAATGTATTGGGTAGTAGCTTAGAGAGTTTGGTCTGCCATAAAACTGCTTGTTTTCTGCCAGATAGATAGGAACTAAACCATTGTACAGCAATGGTGTCAAGACCTAGTGAAGGCAATGTATTGATTAAAAGTTTATGATCCACCATATCAAAGGCCTTTGACAGATCCAGAAATAGTGCTGATGAGAGATTGTTATTATTACGATGGGAGTTTATGGTATTTGAAAAGACAAGGAGGGCTGAGGTGGTACTGTGGAGAGGTCTGAAACCATGTTGGGTATCAGCCAGTAGTTGGTTGACTATTAGGTGTTTCATGAACTGTTTCTGAACACATTTTTCCATTATTTTTGCTAAAGGGGAAAGTATGGATATGGGCCTATAGTTAGAAAGATCAGTGGAAGTGCCTCCCTTGTGGAGAGGAATTACATATGATATCTTCCAGATCTCGGGCATTATGGCCTCTGCTAAGGAGCGGTTGATGAGGATTGACACTGGGTAAGCAATTACGCCAGCTGTTTTTTGCAAATATTCAGCTGGGAGTTGGTCGGCTGAGAGTGTGGAGGGTTTTAGTTTTTTAATTAATTTACATATAACGGAAGTTGCAACAGGTTGAAAGGTAAGTAGCGGAATTATTTTTAGTGTTCGAGGGTCAGAGGTATGAAGGCTAGGTGGTAATTGATTAGACAGAGTTTGTATTGTCTCAGTGAAGAAGTGGTTAAAACTATTGGAGACATCGTCAGGGGATTTATCAATGAGTGTGGCAGGGGCAGGGGTAGTAGTGCGACCAGGATGAAGAAGTTGATTTAGTCCAGCCCAGAATTTTTGTGGACAGTTTTGGTGGTCGGTTTGTAATTTACAATAGTATTGTCTTTATCTAGTAATATTTGCCTTTTAGTTTCATTCCTAAGTTGTCTGTATTTACTTTGGTCCAAAGGGAGTTTGGAAGTATGCCAGACAGACCACGCCTTGTTTCTAAGTTTTATTTTCAATCTTGTTTCTTTTGAAAGCCAAGGAACATCTACAGCTTTGGTTTTCTTTGAACGAGTGGGTGCATGAAAATTAAGAATTTCTAAGAATTTTTTGTTAAAGTAAAGCACAGCTTCCTCTAGGGGTAGATGTTTTAGTAATGTCCAGTTACATGAAGATAGTTCTAGTTGTAATTTAGTTAAGTCAAGTTTCTTTTGTTTCTAACAGTTCTGATTGTGGGTTGCATGGGAATGGCTATCTTATGCTTAATGATGTAGGTGAGGTGGTGGTCACTTAAACTATCGGGGAGAGTACCAGATGTATAGTGATCAGGGTGCTTATTTATTAGTACCCAGTCAAGTATACTGTCCTTCTGGTTAGGTTTCCCTAGCCTAGTTGGAGTATTAATAGTTTGCTTGAAAGAGTAAAGGTTAATATGTGAGGAAGGAGCTGAGGGGGCACAGGTATTCCAATCTATGTTAAAGTCTCCGAGAACTAAGGTCTCTTGGGGGAAGTGAGTTGATATCCAGTGAAGGGTGTTTTCGAGGGTTTCTATATTATTTCCTGGGGGAATGTACAAGCAAATAATATAGATACATTTATTGCTGTTAATCTGAAGCTTGGAAATTAGTATTTCTGCATTGTTAAATTGAGGTGGTTGCAAAACATCAATAGATACAGTTAGATCAGATTTATAGAGTATGGCTACTCCACCTCCTTTCCTGGGAACTCGGTCTCTACGATGTATATTGTAACCTGGGATTAGTATCTCATTATCGGTAGTTGTGGGTTTTAACCATGTTTCAGTTAGACACAAGATCTCAGGGGAAAGGTCTACTAGTACCGCATGAAGTTCATGTACTTTGTTGTTTATGCTTCTGATGTTCAGATGACAGGTTAAAAGAGAGTTAGTAGGACGGGCAGTAATGGGGTTGGAACTAATATCAATGTTGGGAGAGGACTGCTGGTCAATGCTGGTGAGACCAGGGTTGGGGTGTATATCACCATGAGGGAGCAGATTAAGTCTAAGTTTGGAGATAAGTTTTAGGAATTTATCTAAAATTTTGTAAAATTGTTTGAGTTTGGGGGTTTTATTTCTATTTGCGGCGGTTGGGTAAGGTGGCAGTAAACAGGAGGTTGATTCTTCCCAAGTACCATAAACATGAAAGTAGTTATTGAATTTACTTCCAATTATATTGGTCCCTGATGTGGTAGTAGAGAGTAATACCAGGTTTTGTGTTTCATACGATGTTGTGAAGTAAGAGGTTAATAGCAGTGGAAGAAGAAAGAAATACCACATGTTTAAGTACTTGTGATATTGGGCAGAAAAATGCTATTACCGAAAGAATAGATGGAGAGGAATAGATGATTCAGAGAATGAGAAGGAGGGGAGAGAGCAGGAGTGGGTAGAATGCAAGGAAGGTGGAGTTTCAGGGGTTGGGTGGGGAAATTTTGGTTACAGCAGGATTGGACCAGTTTTTAGAGGGAGTGGTTTTATGACTATAAATGTAGAGGTAGTGGGGGCGGGTGGGAATAGGGGCAGGAGGGGAGCGAAGAGAGCCCGAGCGTAGCGGGGCTACACACTCAACAAAGGTAGATAGCTCTTTATTTTTGGGGAAATTCAGCAGGCTATACAGCCTTATTTTGCTTTTAATTAGTACTTTACAGGCACCAATTTACAGCCTTGTTAAGCTTTAGTTATGATTTTCAGGCACCAGATATAAGTCCGTTGCAAGTCCAATTTAATTTTAGGTGAAGTCTAAGACCTAGAGCTAATAACACTTGTAAAAGTATAACCTTGGATCCTAAAAGGCAGAGAGCAACTGAAGGCAAAACGGTACTATTATTTAACAACCTGTATGTTTAAACAGTAGAAAAGCGGCGTTCTCGCTTCAGAGTCTGTAAGGGGATTAATTGTATCCTCTCATACAGGGAACAATAGGGCTGCGAATCAGGAGCCACCTAGGATGAAAGAGGGAGGTCAGGAATAAGGTTAGAAGGCAGTGAAAAGACAGTATATGTAATCTTTATACATTGAGTACAAGTAAACTGCACAACCAACTAGCGCCTAAGGCAGTAACAATTGGTCTTCTACTCTAGTTAAAAGTCGCTAACAGTAGACAGTAGATGTAGTATTTATACCTTGAGTACATGTAAAATACACCACTATACTAGAGCCTAAGGCAGTAAACAATGGTTCCTCCACTCTATTTGAAAGTCGCTAACAAATGTTCGAGCATGCAGTTGAATACTAGCATAATTTGTTAAGCATGGTTAGTTATAGCATTAAGTTTAAAAGGCTTACTGCCGCTTTTGCGACATTACAGTACTGCATCCAGGAGTAGCCGAAATACACATTAAAACAAAACTGTTTCACCACTTCTAGCGTGGTTAGCGCTATAACAACAGTAAGATACTCATTCAGGATTAGCTAAATACATATCCATTTTACAGTGCACGATGTTCAAAGTAGACTGTGAAATACATACTTTAGTTCAAGAATTCAAAATAGACATACCACTTGGATGGGAACGCTACCTGTAGGATCCAGGTATTCTCAGGTTTTTGAAATGGCGGGTAACTGAAGTCTTATTTGAAACCTCGCTTGTGGGGAGGAGTAATGAAATATAGCAGGGTTTCGGGCTTGGCTACACACTCAACAAAGGTAGATAGCTCTTTATTTTTGGGAAATTCAGCAGGCTATACAGGCTTATTTTGCTTTTAATTAGTACTTTACAGGCACCAATTTACAGCCTTGTTAAGCTTTAGTTATGATTTTCAGGCACCAGATATAAGTCCGCTGCAAGTCCAATTTAATTTTAGGTGAAGTCTAAGACCTAGAGCTAATAACACTTGTAAAAGTATAACCTTGGATCCTAAAAGGTAGTGAGCAACTGAAGGCAAACGGCACTATTATTTAACAACCTGTATGTTTAAACAGTAAAAAGCGGCTCTCGCTTCAGAGTCTGTAAGGATTAATTGTATCCTCTCATACAGGGAACAATAGGGCTGCGAATCAGGGAGCCACCTAGGATGAAAGAGGGAGGTCAGGAATAAGGTTAGAAGGCAGTGAAAAGACAGTATATGTAATCTTTATACATTGAGTACAAGTAAACTGCACAACCAACTAGCCTAAGGCAGTAACAATTGGTCTTCTACTCTAGTTAAAAGTCGCTAACAGTAGACAGTAGATGTAGTATTTATACCTTGAGTACATGTAAAATACACCACTATACTAGAGCCTAAGGCAGTAAACAATGGTTCCTCCACTCTATTTGAAAGTCGCTAACAAATGTTCGAGCATGCAGTTGAATACTAGCATAATTTGTTAAGCATGATTAGTTATAGCATTAAGTTTAAAGGGTTACTGCCGCTTTGCGACATTACAGTACTGCATCCAGGAGTAGCCGAAATACACATTAAAACAAAACTGTTTCACCACTTCTAGCGTGGTTAGCGCTATAACAACAGTAAGATACTCATTCAGGATTAGCTAAATACATATCCATTTTACAGTGCACGATGTTCAAAGTAGACTGTGAAATACATACTTTAGTTCAAGAATTCAAAATAGACATACCACTTGATGGGAACGCTACCTGTAGGATCCAGGTATTCTCAGGTTTTTGAAATGGCGGGTAACTGAAGTCTTATTTGAAACCTCGCCAGGGGAGGAGTAATGAAATATAGCAGGGTTTCGCGGGCTTGGCTACACACTCAACAAAGGTAGATAGCTCTTTATTTTTGGGGAAATTCAGCAGGCTATACAGCCTTATTTTGCTTTTAATTAGTACTTTACAGGCACCAATTTACAGCCTTGTTAAGCTTTAGTTATGATTTTCAGGCACCAGATATAAGTCCGTTGCAAGTCCAATTTAATTTTAGGTGAAGTCTAAGACCTAGAGCTAATAACACTTGTAAAAGTATAACCTTGGATCCTAAAAGGCAGAGAGCAACTGAAGGCAAAACGGTACTATTATTTAACAACCTGTATGTTTAAACAGTAAAAAGCGGCGTTCTCGCTTCAGAGTCTGTAAGGGGATTAATTGTATCCTCTCATACAGGGAACAATAGGGCTGCGAATCAGGGAGCCACCTGTATGTTTAAACAGTAGAAAAGCGGCGTTCTCGCTTCAGAGTCTGTAAGGGGATTAATTGTATCCTCTCATACAGGGAACAATAGGGCTGCGAATCAGGGGAGCCACCTGTATGTTTAAACAGTAGAAAAGCGGCGTTCTCGCTTCAGAGTCTGTAAGGGGATTAATTGTATCCTCTCATACAGGGAACAATAGGGCTGCGAATCAGGGGAGCCACATAAAACGGAGACAGACTGCCTGAGGACCTCCCAAGTAGTTCAATAACACTTAAATACGACCCTGTTATAAAAGCTAAAGACGGTTAAAAAAAAACCCTCAGCTGTTATCTAAACGCAGGTCACACTATCGTAAGTAATCCTTAAAACTTCAAGTCCCAAACCTGTGTACAGAATAATTTTTGTTTTAATGTTTGTGAATTCCTATATGCATATCTTGGCCTTTCTCCCACTATTCTAACTATTTCTGGCATAGCCATCAGTATAGGCCAATGTCTTTCTATTATTTTACAAACACTATAAGTATTCAAATTAAAAGTAGTGAGGTACCTAAACACGTTATTACCCTTGTTTATATTGTCCTGATTTTTTATAAGTCCCCCTCTTAGTATTGGCCTATATCTATCAGCCCTTTCTTTTAACACCTCTTCATGTACCATACTTATAATTCGTTCAGAGTATCCATTATTACAAAATTCCTGCTTCATACTATTTACCTGTTCTCTAAAGTAGCTCTCTACCGTATTCAATTTACTTATTCTTATAAATTGCGCCTTAATTATTCCCTTAAATGTGTGGAGGGCATGCATACTATTTCTGTTAATGTACCTTGAGGCATCTACTTCTTTCCTATGTACTGTAGATTCTAGTGTACCTTTATTTTTAAATAAACACACATCCAAATAATTTATACTAGTAATTGATGTCTCCATTTTAAATTTCAGAAAATGTGTTGATATATTTAAATATTGTAAATATTCATTTAGCTCTAACTGTGAGCCACCCCACAACAAAAAACAATCATCCACAAACCTTTTATAGAGAAGTATTTTCTCATTTAATTTAAAATCTGTATTTAGTATTACCTCCTTCTCCCATTCATACAAAACCAGGTTTGCGTATGTGTTAGCAACTGGGGTACCCATCGCTACCCCAGTTAGTTGCAAATATGGTTCTCCATCAAATATAAATACATCATGTGATAACACTATCTCAAGAAGTGTACAGATATTTTCTATTTCCCTTCCATTCATTTTTATTTCTCCATTCAAAAATGTTCGTATCGCTTCCACACCATATGTATTAGGTATAGCGGTAAATAGTGATGTTATATCAAGAGTTACCATTATATACTCTTTTGGCTCATACAGACTACACCATTTATACAAGGTGTCCAAAAAATCATTAGTATCCTTAAGTACTGTGGAACACTTTTGTAAATACTTGCCCAATACATTCTGCAAATATTTAGAAATGGGCTCTGTGATCCATCCACCACCTGATACTATAGGTCTCAGTGGTGGATTTTCTAAGTCCTTATGGATCTTTGGAATACCATAAATTTGGGGAATCCTAGGACAAGGGACAGCCAAATAATTAAACAAATCAATACTCAGATCGTCATTAAGTTGTAACTCATATATGGCCATATTAACTAATACAACTTGTTGTTGTGCCTCTAAAAAAGTTATTTTCTTGAAGACATCCTCTTCACTAAGAAGTTGCTTAAAGTTTTCAAAATATACTTCCTTGGCCATTATAACCACCCCACCCCCTTTATCTGCTTGTTTTACAATTATTCGGTCACAAGTTTGTAAATCTTTTAAAGCTAAATATTCCAGATATGTTATGTTATATCTACCTTTAATCATACTTTTACTATAATATTTATGTAATTCATGCTCTACAATGTTAGAGAAAGCAATTAAAATAGGGCACAAATCTGGTGAAAACACACTTAATTTCTTACATCTATCTAACATATTCACATTGTCATTTTTAAAAAGCATTTTTAAACTAACCTGTCTTAAGAAAAGTTTCAAATCTGTAATAGCTTGTACAACATTGTCCGCAGCATTTGGAATTAATTTCATACCTTTGCTTAAAAGTGATAAATGTGCTTCAGTTAGTTGAAAATTAGATAAATTAACAGTACCTTTAAAAATTTTCACCGTTTGGTTATTTTGTTCTGAGTTAACAGACTGATGTACTTCCTTTTTCCCATGGCAGTAGTTTGCTGCACTTGCTGGTTCTGCTGAGAAATCTTCGTTGACGGTTGTGGCATTACTTTCTCTGGTTGCTTTAAACAAAAGGGAGAAAAAGAAGTTATCTCTCGTTGGTTATTCTTCTTACCACCTTCATTATTCGAGTCAGAAGTTGCTTTAACATCTCTGACTTTGGCGTGCACTGCTGGATCCTTTTTCGACTCCAAAGCATTTGCCAACACGCTCTGCGTAGCGTCACGTTTGTCAGTTAAAGGTACAGAATCTATATCTGAAGCATGGGATATAGAATCATTCTTCGCTAAAGCAGTTCTGTTAGTTGCTTGACTAGACATTTCCCTTACTGATTCAAAAGTATCTAATTGATCTAAATAGTTAGATTTTGTATTTCCATTTACATTTTGTGTCATATTCCTATAGACAAAATGCTTACTATCTTCTCGAGGCCATGAGAAGATGCGATTACATTTAAAGTCATCTATGTCTCTTTTTAACTTATTCTTTTTTCTTTGTTGCAACTTTACATCAAGAGCACTAATACGATTCAAGAAACTTTGGTACAAATCTGATGATTCATGATAGCATGGCATGTCTGTTATAATATTTTCAAGCACATCTATTTCTTCAAGTAATTTACTTTCTATGGTTTCAAAGAAAGTATTCATTAAATTCATATAGTCTGCCCCCAGTTTCAGATTTAATTGTTGCCATTGTACCAATAAGTCACTATAAGTATTAGCATACAAAGGCATTTTTGTTATTCTCAAGCCTCTAGGCACAATACCTAGTTTTAAATATGCCTGAAAGCTCATTCTTTGCCACTGCAAATGTTTATAAGATTGAACTTTCTTCTCTAATTTTATTAAAAGTTCTTTAAAATCCTCAGTTGTTTTATCCATTTCTACCTGAGTAGGGTCCACTCCCATCTCAAAGTTCAGTAGTGGGTTGTCGTGCAGTTGTAATAATTTTCTTACTGGACCATTCGGTTCTATGTTGGTAAGACAACTAGGAAGCTTAAAGAAAGGATTATAGAACATAAATCTGATATAAGAAGAAGTGTTGCAA
The DNA here is from genome assembly GCF_019279795.1 of Protopterus annectens. Lineage (NCBI taxonomy): Eukaryota > Metazoa > Chordata > Ceratodontiformes > Protopteridae > Protopterus > Protopterus annectens. The sequence goes on from NC_056743.1 coordinate 695,171,268, forward strand.
CAAATGCATTAAGTAAACATGTTCAAGATAAGGGAGAGCAGCACATTTTTAAATTTAGAATATTGGACATAGTGCAAACAGGTCTGAGAAAAGGAGATATGAATAATTTTCTAGAACTTAAAGAGTTTGAATGGATAGTTAGATTGCAGGCAGACTGTTTTCCTGGTTTGAACAATGCCATTTGTTTAAAGCCAGTTTTGATTAAAAGACGTAGAGAGAAGTTGTGAATTGTTATGGAATATAAATACAATACTTATTTGTTCTGCTGTAAAAGTGAGCAGATAATAGAAATGTTTATAAGTGAATATTTCATTTTTGTATTTTTAAATGTGTTTTAAAGGTTTTATAATAAACTTTTTGGTATGTTATAATCAGTTTGGAATATTTTGACAGTGGCACCATTATTGTCTACTTATCACTGTCTCAGCCCCAGAAGATTACCCTGAATCACTGTAATTCTGTCCTTTTTATACGCTTAATTATATTTACACTTTCTATATAGATATTCCAAGGATTACTTTTTGGTCTTTTCATTTTCAAATGGATCTCTTCCAGAAAAGTAAGTGAAAATAATTAGTTGCAGTTAATAGAAATTTCAGTTATTAAACAATAGCTCAAATATGTTTTCAACTTTAGTTTCTTTACAAAAAAACTAAAAATTCAATTTTCCTTTAAGGAAAAGTGGCATGAATGAGACAGTGAAAAGAAAAAGACAAAGGTACATGATACTGTTTATAATAAACCCCAATAAATAGCGCTGCCCATAGCTGTGTTCCAACCAGTTGCTGACTGTTGGACTTCTTATACAAATAATTATACACTCCTTGCTCCTAAACAATATTAAACGCTATCAACTCAACATACTCTTCTTTTTTGAACAGTACAGAATTTGTGTCTTTATAATAATCAAGTTCATAGAAGAATTAGAAAACAACATCCTGCATGTTTTATCCATAATTAGCATCTTTAGTCATTTGATTGTACCTTTTATTTGTAATAATTTTCTGCTTTTCCCTTTCTTTTCTTTTCTTAGAGAGTATGCAAATTATACTTTGTGCTGATCAGATATCATCACAAACTTTACTAATACTGTCCCTGGATACATCACAGAGTCACCATTTTTTCTATCAGTTGTAGTCACATTTACTGAACTCCGTTTTTGAACCTTTTTTATTAGAAGGCTAAGAATAGTGACAGTGAGTTTAAACATGATGAGTTGAAGAGGGACTGTTTGCTCCTTAACTTCCAGTATTCCCAGAAAAAGGAAAATTATAACTATACAGCCTCCTTTTCAGATCTGTACAATTTTATCTACTGTATAAATTGTGTTCTCATTTTGAAGTTATTCTATTTTGTAGCAGCTTCTATAAAAATTCATATGATTCATTTTTTTTAAGATGTTTTTACTAAAACACCAACACCCACCATTTGCAAAAAGAGCTTATGATTAGTGTCTTTAAATTTAGCAATGACTTATGATATTATACTAAAAGAGGAGCTCTATTTAATCAGGTTGTCCTCCCTAGCACCAGGTGTGCCTAATTCTATAGATAATGTTGTTTTTAACATGCCCCAGATCATTGAGTTCTGTCTGGCCTTCATCTGACAAAGTGCCTTTAAACCAGTGTTTGCTTTCTGATTGCCTTCTTGCCCCATGATAAGGATGACGTGGCTCATGTTTTCAGTTAAATTACCAACTGTCACCTTCAAGCCTGCATATCAAACTTAACAGCATGAAGTTTCCATTTGGCTACAACTTTTTGAAATGCAGCACTTCTCACACCTCTTTTTTAGTAATCTTTAGAACAAGAAAATATTCTGTGTGTTTATTTTATGGACAAAATAGTACTGTACAGCATAGCAGCTTTAGTATTTTAGCCACTATTCAAAATAAGAAACATCAGAAGACACAGAACTACTCAATCAATAGTCCTATATTGTAGCCTCATTGTACGTACAGCACCATCGTTTCTCTGCTTGCTGGCATGTCAGCTCGACCCTCAGTCAGTCTCCACTTCCATTGTACAGCGTACTGTGTTAAATGCAGAATATCAGATCATTTGTTTCTTGTTTCCCTAGCATAAATCCAGGTGAATTTTCTTATTTTCTCTTTATATCCATAGCATCATTACCTGCTATGACTCTCAACTGCTATGTGTTTTGCACTGTTCTGTAGTTTTTGCATTGAGATTTACTCCTACTCATTACAAGGTTTTAGTTTTAATATCGGTAAATCCATTTAGTAAGACACACGCTACCACATGACTTACTCTGACTGGCAGAAACAATCAGTGCTATTTATGTATGAACATATTCTTTAAAATAAGAGAAAACTCTAATTCCTCCCATCTTCTCTGATTATCAAACATCAGTGCTCAGACCTATTACTTTACATGGAAGACATCACTTCTCTTTTAAGTAATAAGATGGACTTAAAGACACTGCCCCACTGTTAAACAAATGTTTCTGGAGTTGCACATCCCAATACTACCTGAGAAAAATGGAACATTCTATTTTTTCCCCAAATTTAATAAAGTACTTGTGTAACTACAGGTCAGCAGAACAACACTTAAGCAAAAATAAAATAAAACAGAAGTATTAAGGGACACAACAAAGCACAGCAGAAATTATAGCAACATAATCACTGCTATGACAGTGATCAGATAGGAGCAAAAGACAATTTGCTAAAGTTAGCTGATCTGGATTTAGCAGACATTTTGAAGGTAGTCAAGTACTACAGTGTGCAGCAACTTACATCTGAAAGTATTATTTGAGAAACACTACTTTTATTATATAGAAACTGATAAGACTGCAGACTGTAATCATTATCTCTTTACACATTAACTAACCAAATGTACAGGGATGCTCCCCAAAGAAGCAGCTGTTTTATAGGCTGCTAAAGTAAGCAGACCATGAACACAGGATAGCTTAATGCACTGAGAAAAGTTTTCACTACAAACATTGTCAAATTTTCAAGGATAAGGCTGCGTCATTAAAGAATATTTCATTTATAAACTAAGAATATTTCTTCTCACCTTGTTGAGCCAGCACTCACTCCCAGTAAACACAGTTGGCAGCACTTCCAGACATGGTACCCAGAAGGTGAGGGTTTATCTCAATTACCTTCTTAAAATATAGTGTGTCTGTGGGGAAACAAAATCACAGTTAGAGGTAAGAAAGAGACCACACTCACTAACACAATCAAGCACCATCTTGGCAGAAGTAAACAAGTACATTAGCATTTGAAATATCAGGGCAGCCAGGCCATGTTGATATCCACTTTGTCTTCTGTGGAGATGTTGCATGTAGCCAAATGTTTTTCACATAAATATACCCTGGACCATGGTCACTCAGCATGCATACGACCTCACTCCCCATATGCATGAACTCAGTAGCAGAATTTACAAATTTAGTGAAAATGTTGGGGTATCTTAATAGCACATACCTTAGAAAAATGCTTTAGACTGCAACAGAGGTTCTTGGGTTCTTCTGGATATAGTATGAGTCTTAAAGAGTGCAGGTCATCTACAGAACATACTTCTTTCTAGCCATTGTTTCACCATTCATTGGATGCAGCCAACAAGTGGCCAGTTCCAATACACTCTGTGAGTAGCCAAGTTAATAAGCCCTGATCATAGTCCTGCATCACAGGTGGGCTAAATCATGTCACTTTATATGCCTCTCTGATCTCCAGAACAGATAAATACTGTCAAGTTCTGTACTTATGAAACCACTACTGTAGCCAGTGGAAAAAGATTCCCGCTACATAAAATGACAACTTTACAAGCAAAACCACAGCCCATAATCGTGGCAAGAAAAGAAGAAGAAATCTGGCACAAAACAGGGTTCAATATGTTAGTTATGCTACTGTAATCAATGACCTCAGTGAGACATGCATAGAAATGCATATTTGTATGAAAATCTAAGTACCAGTGCTTTCCTTATTTCATGCTGTCTGCTGATGATTTGTTATAGTCTAAAGAACAACAAATCATTGAGTGGGACATCCATCATTTGTATGGGGGGGGGGGGGGGTAACCCATTAAAGATGTTCATACAATAAACAAGAAAATAGGGGTCAATGGTCAAAGGAAAGACATACCCATGAATGATGTGGTCCTAGTGGAAAAAATTACAAGAATCCATGTTTTCAGGAGTACACTGCAAATACAAGAATAATTTAGAGAGTACAAAGCCACTACAACTTACATTTGTAGTTCATTTATAAAGCTACTCTATACCTTATTCCATGTTTGATCTCTCAGATAGGATCATTGTCTTCTCTACACTGCATTTGTTACCTAACCTGCCTTCATACTTCATGCAGATCTGTAGCTTTCAAATCCATACTAACAGAAGCCTATTGTTTAAAATCTACTGTGCACCAAAGTAGACCCTTTTTATATATTTGCTATCCTTTCACTGCAAAGCTATTTATCTCATTCTACATAAAACAGCCTTGTCCATTTCACTGCATTTTGAAGTTAAGATTCTATCAGAATGAATTCTCACTACAGTATTGTTCATTCACATGAGCTATTTCCAGAACTGATGAGTACCAACCATACCTCCTCTCGCTATCTTCTGCACCAGAAAGGACACAGTGAACTCCGGTAGTATTAACCCATTATCTTTCAGATCCCTCTTCTAAGAAACACCTCCACTTAATCAGTGTCCCCAGGCTAGATACTGATAATGGAATGTCCCAAGTGAATGTGACAGTTACACCGCAATCTACCTCTTCTACTGAAATCCACCCAATGTTCCCCTTCATCTCACCTACCATGTGTCATGGTAGTAACAGCTGTGCTCAGGTACGTTCATAGTTATGACTAACAGCATCAGTACATCAGGCCACCAAGGAACCTGGATTCCATACAACCAGATATCTTAAATCTTTGATCCTTTCTACTACTTCTGATACATAATAATTTAGTGATTAATTCATCATTATTTAATTCTTTGATAATACTGCAGGTTCAAAGTGCATAACTGCATGTGTTTTAGGATTACATCCAATGTTACTGTAGTCAGTTTAAGTGTATATTTGTGATAACAGACCCTGTAATTTACCTAGCAGTTCAGTGTAATGGAGAAGTCTTCCTAATTTGCAAAGCTAGAACTTCCAGTGAGTGACCTCCCAAACCTCCTGTAACAGAGGCACATGGGATATATGCAAATGATAAATCCAAAAAGTGAATATGGTGCAATACTCCAACCACAGTACTGTAAAGCAAGTAAAAGGAGCACCGGAGACCACGTAGTTCAAGCACTAACAGTTTATTAGCAAATCCACACCACGGACATAACACCAAAACACATTAACGCTCCAGAATTCCTTATACGTTTTCGTCACCAAATAACTTCATCAGATGAGATACTGAGAACACATTAGGTGTTAATAAATAGCTATCCTAATTAAAATGAACCAATCATGTAGTGAATAAAGGTGCAATCATTTTAAACAGTGAAAAAATACTGAATATCTTGTCACAAAATACATAAATAAAAACCTCAAAAACTTTAAAATTCTTTAAAAAAACAGTTTTCATTAAATAAGAATTATAAAAATAAGTATAAATATATATATTTAAAATGTATTTAAAATTGAATGAACCATCCTACACCCTCTAGTGGATAACAATGGGTATATACCAATTTAAACAACTTGAATTGATTGTTGTTGAGGTTACTATAGTTTTGCAGCCCTCAATTTAAGGACTGGTTTGATGGATAACATATCATTCAAACCTGGACTGGTGCATGCATCGAAAGTTATTTGCCAGTGCAGTTCTCTATATTCGATCATATTTTCCCAGGCGCCACCTCTGGGGTCAATGGGGACCACTTCAATAACAAAAAATTGATAACTTGCTTGTGGGCAAGATAGATGATGTCTATATAGAGCATTACTTTCATTCTTTTTCCTTATCTCACATAAATGTTCATAAATCCTCTGTCTAAATTTTCTTTCCATCTTACCTACATAAAATGAACCACAGGTCCCACAAGTAACTATATATATATATATATATATATATATATATTACCCCAGTTGTATCACAATTTGCATAGCCCCTGGTAGCTATATCTCTACCTCTAACCTTCAAGTATAGAGTTTCCCCTGTAAAAACATATGCATATTTTGGCCTTGTTATGACCTCATCAGCATAGCACAAGCAGAGTGTTTGACTAAGCATAAGAAACACAGGGTGACGAGGTCATAACAAGGCTGAAATATGCATATCCATAGCTAGTGGGGTTTGGCTTTATTGACCTGAAATTGTCCATTAAAACGACTTCAAACGTAAAAGTCATGGGCAATCAGAATCACCATATAGCTGAAACACCTGATGTTCATAAGGGTCATTTGCATATATCCCATGTGCCTCTGTTACAGGACATTTGGGAGGTCACTCATTGGAAGTTCTATCTTGGCTGGAGTTTTCATTTAGTTTTTACTGATTGGTTTTTCAGTGTGACCTTCTCACTCTTTGTTTTAATTTGCAAAGCTGGAATTATCAGGACGCTTTCTGAGCAAAGCAGATGGTTCCACTTATGCAAAAGAGAGGTTATATAGGTGTTCCAATACAATGATCGATTCCCATAGCACACCAGTACAGACACTGGCCCAGTCTGAATAAATGCTCTTCATAACAATCCTATGGACACCAGCTCAGTCTGAATAAATGCTCTTCATAATAATCCTCTGTTTTCTTACTCAACTTCAATATGCAATAATGTAGACAAGGGTTGTTTTAACAAGGATGGAATAAACAATCTTGGTGGTCAACCTGGTTCCATCTTTCTATACCAATATGGTGTCAGTATATGGAATATTATCAAATGCCTTCGACAGGTGTAAGTTATTAGAAATTAATGATATTTTCTAATCAGGAGCATGGTATAGTGAAATATGTCAATTCAGCTCAATTAGTTAATTAGAGATCAAGGTGGGGCAAATGAACTGAAATTGGTTAAAGTGGTTTGTGTTTCACATATAAACAGAAACAAGAGTGTCAGTGCTCCAACTATACTCCACATAGCCATACTTTAAAATCCTATTAAAAATTAAAGATTATGTGCTCACTAATGGCACTATGAAAGATGTTAAAAAATCCTGGTTATCCACCAAATCCCATAATAAATGCATTTTTTTATTACATAGGTCAAGGCTGGCACAGCTACATTTTTGGTAATGATGAAAACAGTTAAGTAGTTCATAGATTCATAGGCTTGTAGTTAAGTAATAAGCTAGCTAGCTATTCAATCAATGAATATGGATGGGGTAGCAAACAAGATGAAAATTATAATATGCACTGTGTAGTTCATCATTTGCTTTACCAGTTCAGTGGCTGTATGTAGTGGGTCAAAACAACTTCTCCTGTAAGAATTAATGTAAATTAAATATTTGCAGTTAGACACCAGTTAAGTGTTACTATTCCTTACAGGATGAGTTAGCCTTGTGTGACGCATGTCTAAAAATAACTGATTTTTCTTTAGCCTAGCATCCTGTATACCAAAAAGCGATGCCTTTTTTATCATGGAATTTACTATCCATTCTTACACAGCTTACTGGCTCTCTTTTTGCTAACTGAGCTGCTACACCAGTCTGTCAAGAACATGGATTTTTTTTTTCTTTATCAAGTTAACTAGAGAACAACTGACTTTAATTCAAGGTCTAGTCTGCTATGATGTGTGGCCAATGTAAAAGGCTCAGAAATAACAATTTGAGGATAATCACTCATTTTAAGGGTTTTAAAGGGTGATACATCCACTGATGTTTGCATTAAGTATGGTGCAGTAGAGCAGCATCTTATGATCACAACTGACATGGTGGTACCTGACTATTACATCTCCATCTTTTCCAGGATTCATTCAGGACTACATCACCATGTATACTATCGCCACTAGTTAGATTATTAACCATTTGTTCAAGATTTTAAGCACTAATAAAGTCTACTACTAGGAAGAATACAGCCAGGGCATTGGGAAACTTCCCCTATCCTTTCTGACAGGTGCAGCAGGATCTTTTATATCCACCTGAATTACTACCAGCTAAGACACATGGGGCCTCAGAGTCATGACTCACTGAAGGATGATACACCCCGGAGTGCGGCAGCGCCCAGTGTTGTACTGGAGTGTCAGTAATCCAGTCACCTAGACTGGGAACAGAACTCAATGTCTTCTGATCTTTGCTCCCTGTTGCACCACTGGCCAAATTTCCCCTAGCAGTAGAAATACCACCTCAGGACTCCACTGAAAAGAGGCTTCTAAACTAGTAGGACTAACTTTGACAACAAAGAATAAATAATAAAATAAATAAATATATATGTTAGTATACATAGAGTTAAAGGAATGTTGAGCCAGTTTCTCTCTCTCTTTCTTTCTATGGATAGGTAGAATCTGCAACAATAATATAAAGTGGCTTAATACAGACCATAGCAAGATAATACAACGATGGTGAATACTAAGAACAAAACAGAATTGGCTCTGTAGCAGCCATTACTTGAATGGATCCAGTCCTCTTCTGGCCTGCATATTGTAAAACATCTAACTCAGATGCTGCCCACACCACATGTGATGTAAGAAATAAAACCTGGACATATGGCCCCCTTCAATACTATCTTGTGCTTGTGGCCTGTTGAATGAGCTATATGAAGAAACGTCAATACAGTCATACTTTCAGCTTCATGTAAACATCTAAATATAATGTTCTTAGTGCTACGGCCATTAATTAAGTTGAATATTAAAACATTGTACTCTTACTCTGTCCATGAGCAATTAAATCAACTCCATTAAAGTCAAACTTTTTTGTAAAAATGAAGCAACAGCCTTTCTGATGCTGAATGAAAAGACAGTAGAGCTTTCATGTTCAAGTGAAATTATCTGTTAAAGACATGTCAGTTCCTCCTACTCCAAATAAGAAAACAAAGACATTTTCCAGCCTCACATCACCAAAATCTGATTCAATATTATTATACAGATTTTATCAAAGCACTTCAAAATAATTAGAAACTCTGTAATGAATAACCAACTTTAAACCAAATAACTACACAAACAGATAAACAATAAAAGAAATGCTTAAGAACATCAATATAAAACTGCAAAGGCTTAACCAAACAATAAAACTGCAGTAGTCCAAAGTGTAGCAGTAAACAGTATAAAAATTATCAGTTAAGTATGAAATACAATTATTAAATAATACATATTTATGTGCAAACAAATCATAAGCAAATGAAGTCCGAAGTCCTGCTTAACAATGGGCACATGGACACAGCTCTCCAACAGCTATTATCACCAAATTTCAATAAGTTAATTAAGTGTATAGTGGTATTCTCAGATATCTTTGCTTTCCAAGGAAATCCCTTACCAGTTATTCTACAATGTGTTTTGTTGTTTTGTTTGTTTCTCTTCTGCTTAATTTTGTGCATGGCTACATCTTAAAATTATATCAGAAAGTTATTTGGACAGTGATTTGCATACAGTACAAAAATATTCTGTGAAATCAAAACAGTTCTCTTCTTTAGAACATTTGCTTGCACTGTGCTTTGACAAATACAATACCACAAATGTTTTTTTTTTTCAAAGCAGGACATTCCAACTTGAAAACCAGGTTGACATCATGCTATTGTTGCAATTAGTATGAAAATATAGTAGTGTGTTCAATAATTTAGGTAGTATGGTGCTGTGGGTTTACCCTTTCAATGTATCACAGCAGGAGCTGGCAGTTCTAAAAAACCTAGGTTGACTTACTTAAAAAATAAAATGCAAATATATCATACCTTTAGTGCTAGAAATGGTAATATTTGGTAGTGTACATAGTAAGGGGGGGGGGGCACTTCTAAATATCATACACATCCACAGCAGGTGCACTAATGTTTATGCCTCCTCAAAATGCTCTGCATTTATAATTCTGCTTTGTTAGTACCAGTTAATTAGGAGTGTCAACATCTTCTCAGCCTTTTATTACTAACACATATATTCCATTTCTGCAATATTTGCCATGACCAATATAGCTCAGGCCATGGATGAAAAGGGTCTATAGAAAACCTGTTCACTTTCTTGACTAACATATACATAACTTAAAATTACTACCACCTTGGCATTTAAACTCTCATACAATTCTAAGCTACAGAATTCATGATTTCGGGAAAGCGAATTACATTACCTGTTTGTATCCATGTACATGACCAAAATTTCCTTCTGCAACAGTGTTAGCTGAGCTGTGTCGACTCCTTTTCTCTGCAACAATAACTGTATATTAGGAATGGCTATACTTCTATTATGATGGCCCTTGTCAGATGCTTCAAGGCAAACAGCATGATTAAGGGCACAGTCATACCTCTCAACTGCTATGATTTAAGCAAGGCTATATGATTTTGACCCTCAGATTTAGCCTTGCTCCAACTAGATTTAAGAGGCCCCTCATAAAGTCAGACCTATTTATGAGGACATACTTTATTAAATCCATACACTAAAGCCTGTACAAAGACTCGTTGTTAAATTATATTGGGTTTAGTAAATAAAGACCTTCAATTGTGAAAAATAAGAAATTGCTCCTCTGTCCAAACCTCTGCTCTGATTTTTAAGGGACAATGCTATGATTTTTAAGGTTTGAAGGTATACAGTTTGAGAGGTATGCTCACTTCACTGTTTTTGAAATCACCTCGTACAATCAGCATTTGTCAGTAGCTCAGTAGCAAAAGTATAACTAATACAGAAAGCTGCAATACACATTTCCACAAAAAGATCAATGTTGCTTTCATCCAACTGTCACTTACATTGCAAATCATATTAATACTATTTTTTGTGGGGGGGGGTGGAGTTTATTGGTGCTGGCTGTTTGAAATTCAGAGACAGTGTCTCCTGGACCACAATGTCAAACCTACGTCTCACCAGCAGAAGGGTACACAAAGCTCTGTGCTGATGATCCATGAAGTATATGATTTTGAGGAGGGACAGCACAGAGGCCAGGTACACATGATTTCAGCAACTATTTATTGTGTACCTGTTGCTCCTACAGTATATGTAAATACAGTTAGCAGTTGGGGGTATCTATGAAGCAAGGGCAGGGTGGGGTGTTTATATAACAAGGACCACCATGCAACACATGCTATGCTGTGCCAAAAGGAAATATTGCCAGAGTAATAAGGGCATCTGTTATTTGAACATGGTGCACTGAATGTCTGCTACTCTAGAAATATTAAACTGTGCTTAAAAATCATAAAATATTATGAACTATTTTTTTCTGTAAGGGTATGCATTATGTAAATGGGTAATCTGCCATACTGCCTTCAGCAGTATGCCAGTGGACAGGATGAGAGTACAGGAGGGAGATGGAAGGGAAAGTATATTCTGTTTTCACAAAGTGCTGGAGCATGACGGCATAGCAGGGAACAGGAGGTAAACATTCTTCACTATGTTGGTGGGAAGCATTACAGTAACAGAGGGCAGTAAGTGTTCTATGATGAAGAACCTTTCTACTAAGGAGTTAGCTACAAGAGTGGCAGGGGCATTCTATGCTATGTTAGGGATATGTAGGCATGGGATATGGTGGACAGGGTTCTAGGTAATGATTGCTCTTCTCAGGAATTGAAATTGGGGGGAAGATGGAAGAAAATTCTGCATATTAATGCTGTGGTTTCAGGGAATGGGACTACGAGAAATAACAGGGTTTATAACATGTCACAGCTGCACTAGTGGAAAGACAGCAGAGTAGCAGTGGGATAGAATATGGTAAAATGCACTGTGTACTGGTAAATAAACAGTAAGAGAGAACATTAACCACAACTGTGTGTACAGGAAATACAACACTACAGAGACATTCACACAAAGCATATGTACTTTGGTATACAAAGAAAGTGGTGTGGGACTGAAAGGAATATTTGTGTTTTGGGAACTGAACAAAGAGGGGAATGGGG
>NC_056743.1:695190691-695193191 GCF_019279795.1 Protopterus annectens
TTTGTCCAGAGGCTATGAGGAAAAACTTATAGTTGAGAGATACGCTGAAGTATCGGGGATGAGGGGCACTAGAGCCAAACCTTATTTCTCAGAGAAAAAGATAGAAACTGTTCCAGCCGCTGGCTCTAATAGATCTTTATCAGTGGTGGCAACACGGATAGGATTAAACAAGCAATAGTGGCTAGCTGGAATATTTTATTGGTTGATGAAAAAACAAGAAACTTAGTGGGAGACAAACCATTGTTTACTTATAAAAATATGAAATGTTTAAAGCAACATCTTTGCTATAGGAATATAGGTGCTTGTCCATCGTCAGTGGAAAATTTTGTGCCATTTGGCACAAGGAAATGTGGTAGTTGTCCGCAATGTATATTTATAGATGAATCCCGTTTCTTTAAGAACCCGGATACAGGATATCTATGGGAATTGAGGAATCACAGTACTTGCAACATGCGCAATATTGTGTATGTTGCACACTGTGTCAAATGTTTCAAATACTATGTTGGTAAGACCAACAGATCATTAAGAGAGAGGATTAGAGACCATGTATATTGTCTGGAAAGGAAGCAAGATTGTAGTGTGGTAGCTAAGCATACACTTTTAGAAGGATCTGACCGTATATTTTATTATCAAGTATTGCATGTACAATATCCTAACATTAGGCTGGGTGATATTGTTAATCTAACAGAACAGGCTGACTTAAAATGGATCTTTAGACTGGCAGCACACAGGGGGAGGGGTCTAAATGAAAGTGTTACTATTAAGCCGGTTCTTAAAGCCAGAGCCCTCCAGTAGATGGGCTCAAGATTCATATTTTAAGGGTTTTATATATATTTATTTTAAAGTTATGTATCATCGTAATGTTTATGCTTTTGTTTTAGTTGGTGCACTTTTTGCTATGTGTTATATAGGATACTTTGGTATCTAATGTGTTCTTTAGATTTTTATAGAAGCAGGCTGTTTCAATAGTACTACCAAGTAGTAATTTTAAGATTGTAGCTAATTTGGTTAATTGAATCATTGCTTGATTGATGTTTGCTATATAACCGATGATGGCTGCTTGATTTTGTAATGTCTGAAGAAGGGAAGAGTATCTCTGCGAAAGCGCTCACGTTTTGTTCTTGAAATAAAGAAGTTCTAACTCAGCATTGACGTTTGGATTACTAGCTGGAAAAAGCCTTTATCTTGATTGAATTTCTGCTTCCTTTTGGTGGTTATTTTATATTTTCTGTGGGATTTTATCGTTTTTTGTGGATATATCTACAGGGGTCCTGGGCCATGGAAGGAGCATCTAATGAACATATGAACACTACCAGTGAATCTGGATCTAATGGTAGGCTGCGTAATTTTCTGACAAATATTCCGAATCCTTTGTTACAAGTAGATCTGAATGACTCCAGCAATTACATCAATAGTAATGATAGCAACAATGGTAATGATCGTTTAATAAAGACACTGAAAATGGACATAGAGAACAATGTTTATAAATGTAAATGTCTTCAGTGTCAGAGATACCACTTAGAGGCGTGCCTTGAGCATAATGTCATTCCGAGAGGACTTAGAATATTGAATATGCCGACTTACGGCAATTTGTATCCCGAACTTTTGACCAAATGGCAGCAGATTAATTTAGGGGCCAGCAGGGCCTATCTGCAACTACTTTTAGATTTTTTTCAACCACAAGAATTCAATATATGTGACACAATAATAAAAAGCAGAATGAACTGAAAGGTGCTTATGGACATGACTTGACAGAACTGTTTTTACATGAAATGGTCGATAAAATACAGAGATATGAAAAGAATCTTTTAGAAGTCAAGAAAAAGAAGTTAATAAGAGATCTACAAGATTTTAGTAGAAATAATGTATTTGTTTGGCCAAAAAACAACAACGTAACTAGTGTGTCCAATGCACAAGCCCATGGAAGTCATTCAGAGTCCCTGAGAGGTTCGAGACATTATCAAAGAGGATCGACATCTGCCTTAACCAATGAAAACAGACGAGTGGAACAGGAACAGCGCACGAGTCCTAGGTCTGAAGAGGCGGGCAAAGGCGAGTAGTGGTTGAGGAAATAACATCAGAGAATGGTTTGAATGTTCAAGACAACCCTTGTTCTCCAACGCTACCACTTTCTGTATATTCTACACCGGTAGAATCCATGACAGGTCTTAAACAACAAGAGGCAGCTGAAGGCTCGCCTGGCCCTAATTTAGATGTTAGGCGTAAAATACCAGTGGAAAAGGCGCCTATTGTAAATTTTCCATCTGTCCCCCTCCCGATAAGAACAGGGAGGAAGAGGTCGCTCGATATGGACGAGCCGAGAGTGCAGAAACGGCGGGAGCCATCGCATGTTCAGCAGGTATGTACATTAACAAAACTCTGGAATCAGGTAACCTAGTATGGAATATTTCTAAGTATAGGTTATCAAGACATGAGATTAACTTGTTGAACAAAGGAACTAGTTTTATTCCTTCAGCTAATATTGATATAAGTGATGCAA